>NC_092242.1:48636310-48778810 GCF_036320965.1 Panulirus ornatus | reverse complement strand
CCACCACTCACTACCCTTTCTAATCTGCCCACCTCCCACCTTTCTCATGCCAGAAGCATCTTTTGCGCAAGCCATCACTGCTTCCCTAAATACATCCCATTCGTCACCCAATCCCCCTACGCTATTTGCTCTCACCTTTTGCCATTCTTCACTCAATCTCTCTTGGTACTTCCTCACACAAGTCTTCTTTCCAAGCTCACTTACTCTCACCACGCTCTTCAACCCAACATTCTCTCCTCTTTACTGAAAATCTCTAAAAATCTTCACCTTCGCCTCCACAAGATAATGATCAGACATCCCATCAGTTGCCCCATTCAGCACATTAACATCCAAAGGTCTCTCTTTCACACGGCAATCAATTAACACGTAATCCAATAACGCTTTATGGCCATCTCTCCTACTTACATACGTATACTTATGTATATGTATGTATGTATGTATGTATGTCTGTCTGTAGGTATGTATGTATGTATGTATTTATATATATATATATATATATATATATATATATATATATATATTTTTTTTTTTTTTTTTTTTTTTTTTTTTTTTACTTTGTCGCTGTCTCCCGCGTTTGCGAGGTAGCGCAAGGAAACAGACGAAAGAAATGGCCCAACCCCCCCCCCATACACATGTACATACACACGTCCACACACGCAAATATACATACCTACACAGCTTTCCATGGTTTACCCCAGACGCTTCACATGCCTTGCTTCAATCCACTGACAGCACGTCAACCCCTGTATACCACATGACTCCAATTCACTCTATTTCTTGCCCTCCTTTCACCCTCCTGCATGTTCAGGCCCCGATCACACAAAATCTTTTTCACTCCATCTTTCCACCTCCAATTTGGTCTCCCTCTTCTCCTCGTTCCCTCCACCTCCGACACATATATCCTCTTGGTCAATCTCTCCTCACTCATTCTCTCCATGTGCCCAAACCATTTCAAAACACCCTCTTCTGCTCTCTCAACCACGCTCTTTTTATTTCCACACATCTCTCTTACCCTTACGTTACTTACTCGATCAAACCACCTCACACCACACATTGTCCTCAAACATCTCATTTCCAACACATCCATCCTCCTGCGCACATCTCTATCCATAGCCCACGCCTCGCAACCATACAACATTGTTGGAACCACTATTCCCTCAAACATACCCATTTTTGCTTTCCGAGATAATGTTCTCGACTTCCACACATTTTTCAAGGCTCCCAAAATTTTCGCCCCCTCCCCCACCCTATGATCCACTTCCGCTTCCATGGTTCCATCCGCTGACAGATCCACTCCCAGATATCTAAAACACTTCACTTCCTCCAGTTTTTCTCCATTCAAACTCACCTCCCAATTGACTTGACCCTCACCCCTACTGTACCTAATAACCTTGCTCTTATTCACATTTACTCTCAACTTTCTTCTTCCACACACTTTACCAAACTCAGTCACCAGCTTCTGCAGTTTCTCACATGAATCAGCCACCAGCGCTGTATCATCAGCGAACAACAACTGACTCACTTCCCAAGCTCTCTCATCCCCAACAGACTTCATACTTGCCCCTCTTTCCAGGACTCTTGCATTTACCTCCCTTACAACCCCATCCATAAACAAATTAAACAACCATGGAGACATCACACACCCCTGCCGCAAACCTACATTCACTGAGAACCAATCACTTTCCTCTCTTCCTACACGTACACATGCCTTACATCCTCGATAAAAACTTTTCACTGCTTCTAACAACTTGCCTCCCACACCATATATTCTTAATACCTTCCACAGAGCATCTCTATCAACTCTATCATATGCCTTCTCCAGATCCATAAATGCTACATACAAATCCATTTGCTTTTCTAAGTATTTCTCACATACATTCTTCAAAGCAAACACCTGATCCACACATCCTCTACCACTTCTGAAACCGCACTGCTCTTCCCCAATCTGATGCTCTGTACATGCCTTCACCCTCTCAATCAATACCCTCCCATATAATTTACCAGGAATACTCAACAAACTTATACCTCTGTAATTTGAGCACTCACTCTTATCCCCTTTGCCTTTGTACAATGGCACTATGCACGCATTCCGCCAATCCTCAGGCACCTCACCATGAGTCATACATACATTAAATAACCTTACCAACCAGTCAACAATACAGTCACCCCCTTTCTTAATAAATTCCACTGCAATACCATCCAAACCTGCTGCCTTGCCGGCTTTCATCTTCCGCAAAGCTTTTACTACCTCTTCTCTGTTTACCAAATCATTTTCCCTAACCCTCTCACTTTGCACACCACCTCGACCAAAACACCCTATATCTGCCACTCTGTCATCAGACACATTCAACAAACCTTCAAAATACTCATTCCATCTCCTTCTCACATCACCGCTACTTGTTATCACCTCCCCATTTACGCCCTTCACTGAAGTTCCCATTTGCTCCCTTGTCTTACGCACCCTATTTACCTCCTTCCAGAACATCTTTTTATTCTCCCTAAAATTTACTGATAGTCTCTCACCCCAACTCTCATTTGCCCTTTTTTTCACCTCTTGCACCTTTCTCTTGACCTCCTGTCTCTTTCTTTTATACTTCTCCCACTCAATTGCATTTTTTCCCTGCAAACATCGTCCAAATGCCTCTCTCTTCTCTTTCACTAATACTCTTACTTCTTCATCCCACCACTCACTACCCTTTCTAAACAGCCCACCTCCCACTCTTCTCATGCCACAAGCATCTTTTGCGCAATCCATCACTGATTCCCTAAATACATCCCATTCCTCCCCCACTCCCCTTACTTCCATTGTTCTCACCTTTTTCCATTCTGTACACAGTCTCTCCTGGTACTTCCCCACACAGGTCTCCTTCCCAAGCTCACTTACTCTCACCACCTTCTTCACCCCAACATTCACTCCTCTTTTCTGAAAACCCATACTAATCTTCACCTTAGCCTCCACAAGATAATGATCAGACATCCCTCCAGTTGCACCTCTCAGCACATTAACATCCAAAAGTCTCTCTTTCGCACGCCTGTCAATTAACACGTAATCCAATAACGCTCTCGAAGGCTCAGAGTGGGGTGCCTAAATGTGTGTGGATGTAACCAAGATGTGAAAAAAGGAGAGATAGGTAGTATGTTTGAGGAAAGGAACCTGGATGTTTTGGCTCTGAGTGAAACGAAGCTCAAGGGTAAAGGGGAAGAGTGGTTTGGAAATGTCTGGGGAGTGAAGTCAGGGGTTAGTGAGAGGACAAGAGCAAGGGAAGGAGTAGCAATACTCCTGAAACAGGAGTTGTGGGAGTATGTGATAGAATGTAAGAAAGTAAATTCTCGATTAATATGGGTAAAATTGAAAGTTGATGGAGAGAGGTGGGTGATTATTGGTGCATATGCACCTGGGCATGAGAAGAAAGATCATGAGAGGCAAGTGTTTTGGGAGCAGCTAAATGAGTGTGTTAGCGGTTTTGATGCACGAGACCGGGTTATAGTGATGGGTGATTTGAATGCAAAGGTGAGTAATGTGGCAGTTGAGGGAATAATTGGTATGCATGGGGTGTTCAGTGTTGTAAATGGAAATGGTGAAGAGCTTGTAGATTTATGTGCTGAAAAAGGACTGATGATTGGGAATACCTGGTTTAAAAAGCGAGATATACATAAGTATACTTATGTAAGTAGGAGATATATATATATATATATATATATATATATATATATATATATATATATATATATATATATATATATATATATATATATATATATATATGAGATGGCCTTGATTAAGGCATTCGGTTGCCTGTGTTCGTCTTAGCTAACAAGAAAAAGTAGGTCATATAATGATAATGATTATGAAAGATTAAATGTATGAACACTGAAACGTCAAACATGAACCTTGGGAGGAGAGTAGCTTACGGAGAGAAACAGACAGCTTCACACCTCAACTGCTTCGTCAGACAAACTTCTCCAGTGAAGATCTTACTTGATTCGACAGCTTCGATGGTGAACAGTTGCATTATCGGTTCACTAACTCGGCCTACAGCTTCTTTAGTGACCTACTTTGATGCAGCTGCAGTAGTTAAATGTTCCGTTAAGCAATAGTTTTGATAACTGGATCTTTCCTCAGCCAGTATCGTTATCACTCAGCACTAGGACCTCTCACGGCCTGCATTAGTCCACTCTCAGCTGCGTTATGAAATACGGCCTCAGGTGTTGTGAGGGTGTGGCGGGCCCCGTTCCACCACCACAGTAAGGGAGGGAGGAGAGACAGCAAGAGACGAGAGCACTTCTATCGCGACCTGCGACCTCTGGAGAACACCCGCCCCGCCAATACCCACGTCCTCTCACCACCGCTCCACCATAATCTCCAACAATCTCCGCGGTTCCCTCTTGACCATAATTCCACCGGTGGCCCTTCCCTCCTTCCCTCCCCCAAATCATCCTGAATACAGAGCATAAATTACGTGATGCGGTTCATATAACTGCTAATGGCCATGTGCACAATGCAATGACTCAATTGCGCCTCAGGATTACCACGACGAACCAGTTACAATTGTAGACGGTGGACGGCAGATCCAGGCTCGCCTGGGCTGGGGTCGGCTCATCTAGGAGTCTGCCTCTCTCCCGTTACTGATAATTACTATGACCTGCTCATCATCATACTCATCATCATCATCATCATCATCATCATACTCATCATAATCATACTCATTATCATCATCATCATACTCATCATCATTATACTCATTATCATCATCATCATACTCATCATCATTATCATACTCATCATCTTAATCATTATCATACTCATCATCATCATCGTGATCATCATCATCATCATGATCATGATCATGATCATGATCATCATCATCATCATCATCATCATCATCACCTTGAGTGCATCACTCACCAATACCTGTCATCATGATAGTCATAATGACAGTCAACATGACAATCGTAATGAATCTTATCATATCGGTGATAATTAGCGTCATCATGACACACATAATGACGGTCATATTGAGTCATTATGGCAGTCAGAATGAGAGTCATCATGATCATCTCAGTATTGGAAGGAAGGGAAACGACACAATCTATATACAATAAAAGGAAGGTCTTGTATTCTGCATGTAGACGCACGATGACTAACCCCCATTCACAGTTGCCAATACTTCAACCATTTCCTGGGCAGGTTGGTGATGTGTTTTCGAGAAAATATGTTTATGTTTGAGAGAAAAGGTTATGCAGGCAATATTGTAGATAGAAAGAGGAAAAATGACGGGGGATGGTTACACACACTGGAAAACGTCATTCCGCCTTCCTTACTTAATACAAGGTTTGTTGTTGTCGGAGCAACTGCTTAATGTAAGTCCGAGTCTAAAGCTCATTGGCCAGGTGGCCAGTGGTAACCCAGTCCTCCGCAGGAGCAAGCAGATTATACATACATACACACATACACTTTCGTGTGATGATCACATCGTCAGGGGAGATACAAGAATGAGATAGAAGACGTAGAACAGTCAGTTGTCGTACAAGGGATGGTAGTGTTCGGGTTGGTGTTGTTTGGATCTGGCAACATGCCTGTCACAGAATTTTTTAATAATGTGGACAGGAGAGGGAACTGTTTACAAATTTTGCCTACGACAAATCAATCCAGTTTGTAAAGACCACTAATATTAATGTTACAACTTCTTGTGTATCTAATAATAGAAGATTCAATGATATTGCTCGTAGTAAATGAGTTACCGTTAATAAGTGAATTAAAGTTACGACAGTTAATACGATGACGATAATTTTCAACATGATTAAATAGAGCATTTGATTTTTGTCATGTTTCTATACTGTATACAAGTTGCTTAAGTCTAACACAGAGATCCTTACCAGTCTGCGCAATATAAAAGATATTATAACTTTTAGAAGGTATTCTGTAAACACAGCCGTCAGAATTTTCTGGCAAGTTTTATATCAAGGTATTGTATTATTGTTATTACTGAAGGCAACATTTAGATTAAAGGATTGAAACAAATTAGGATTATCATAAAATTATCACTAAAAGGGCGAACTAAAAGATTCTTGGTATAAATGGGAATTTTGGTTTTAACTCTATAAAATGAGTACGTTGCCAACTTAAAAGATTTATCAATTAAAGATCTAGGATACTTTAACTTGGATCCAATAGAATATATCTTAAACTCATCAATAAATTCTAAGTGCATGTACGTAATGCCCTAAGAAACATCGACTGGAATAATGATAATTTAACTCTGTCATGTTGAGTTGAGCAATAATGAATAGAAGAACAAACATTGGTAGGTTTTCTGTATGTGCTAAACTAAAACATGTTTCTACCCCTATGGATCATGCAATCTAGAAATGGTAGCATACTATTATTTTCCACTTCAACAGATTAGAAAGAAGGTACTTAATTGTTAAGTAGAAGGAGAAATGCTTGTAAATTTTCATTTGTTGGCCAAACACAAAGAACATCATCTACATACCTGAACCAAATTGCCTTAGAGGGTAAGATATCCCTTAGTAGTTTCCTTTCAGAGAATTCTATGTAAATATTACTTGATACTGGTGAAAGAGGGTTATCCATGACCATACCAAATTTCTAAGCATAACATCTATCATCAAATTAGAATACACAGTATTCTATACACAAGTTTCTCAATACAATAAACAAAGAATTTGAAACAGGTAAATCAAGATTATCCAAGACATCAACCAGATATTCTTTTAGCTCAACAACTGAAACTTTTGTGAACATGGATGACACATCAAAACCTACCAGTTTGAAATCAAAATAAACATGGATATATATAAGCTTGTTACCAAAATCTACATTGTTCATGATATTAGAATTTAAAATGTCACCAGCTAGTGGGCTTAATATAGAAACAAACTATTTTGATAATCTATTTGTTATTGAGCTCAATGAACTCACCATGGATCTTGCTGGAAAATTTGGCTTATGTTTCTGATAAGTCCATACATATGTGGCAATAAGGAGACAATGATATAAATCATTTGATGAATCATTATCTTTCAATATCTTCAGTTCTTTATTGAAGAGAAAATTAACTGCTTCTGTGGGATTTCTACTGATTTTTACAATGTGTTGTATCATCACATAAATGATCATTCACTTTTGACAATTGATTTTGTCCATAAAAGACAACTGTGTTAGCCTTATCTGCTTTAGTTATGTATCTTTCATTATCATTCTTCAAGTTGTAACAGCAATGATGAATCTTTTTGGACGATTTGGAGCAGCTGGTTTTGACAAACTGGCTACACTACACCATCACATATGTTCAGACACGTCAGGTCACATAATTAGTGACCACCTGCTCTCCACGGGGATTAGTAAAGCCACGTCTCAGTGCTGCTTGTGTGCTTTTAAGGACTTCAACACTTGTATCCCTCCACTCTGTGTGAGGACGTAATAAACGAAAGTACTCACCGTTTCGTATTTTCTCCTTCAAGTGGTAATTGTGCATATATCACTTCACGGTGAAGTGAAGGTTCTGCATCTCTCTCTCTCTCTCTCTCTCTCTCTCTCTCTCTCTCTCTCTCTCTATATATATATATATATATATATATATATATATATATATATATATATATACATATAGCGTATATATAGCGTTAATCTGATGGCCTTGATCAGGGCCTCAGCTGCCCGTGCCGTCTCACCTAACCAAACATCTCCAGGGTTTCATTACAGACATGAGAGATGTAACCTAATCATGTGATCATAACGTTAGTGTCGTAATTCCACGTTCAGCACTACCCCATAAGACAGGCAACACCTTCCCCAGCCACCCTACACAGTGTTAAGGACAGAGTGATCCTCAACGTGACGAGATGAAGACCTTGAGAAAGAAAAATGAAGAACTTGAGGAAAATAACGAGGAAATAAAGAACATACAGAGAACTTCTGGAACGTAACGGGGAAATAAAGAATGTACAAAGAACTTGAGGAAATTAACGAGGAAATAAGTAATGTACAAAGAACTTGAGGAAATTAACGAGGAAATAAGTAATGTACAAAGAACTTGAGGAAATTAACGAGGAAATAAATAATGCACAAAGAACTTGAGGGAATTAACGAGGAAATAAATAATGCACAAAGACCTTGAGGAAATTAACGAGGAAATAAATAATGCACAAAGAACTTGAGGGAATTAACGAGGAAATAAATAATGTACAAAGAACTTGAGGAAATTAACGAGGAAATGAATAATGCACAAAGAACTTGAGGAATATTACAGGTAAAAAAGAATATGATGAGAACTTGAGAAATACAATGGGGACTATGCAAAGAACTTGACGAATATTACAGGGAAAAAATATACTGAGAACTTCAGGAATATAATGGAGATTATACAAAGAATTTGGGATATATAATGAGCAATAATACGATTATTGCTCTTCTGGAAGAGGAAGATAAAAACCTATGATGGTGTCGCTGATCCCAGGCCATGAGCGGATTTTCCAACCCATGAAAGAGGTGCTAACCTCACTAACTGAACCCATGGAGGGGTTCCAACTGCCCTATCCAACTGTACCATCAGTCCGTCATACGGGCCACACAGAATAACTGAGGACATGGTTAATGCAGGCAGCATACACAATCTAGAGAAGCTGTATGTTAGTTAAGACACTTCAAGAGATGGGGTCCCACCAGTATAAAACTCTCTACCCGTACGATACAAACAAGTAATTACACACACACACACACACACACACACACACACACACACACACACGCACTATCCAAACGGAACAATATCATTTCACGAGCGCTCAGCAAGGAAGCTCTGGCGTTCTCATGCGTCGGCCGTGCCTTTGCTGTGAGTGGTCACTTCCTGAGGCTCTCATCTCGGTCTAGCACAGCCCAGTCCTGGCGGCTGCTTGGCCCAGGCCTCAGACTGGGGAACTTACTGAGAAAAGGAGAAAATGATCACTAACAGCTGCACGAACGAGGGAAGGCTGATTTAATGTAAATACGTTTGTTACAGAAATGGTACAGACAATAGACAAGAGGTGAGAGTGATGCACGCACATAGGAAGAGATAGATGGTTGTTAGCAACAAAATCTGACCCTCACCACCACAGTGACAGTTGGGTTTTTATACCAAAATGTGTCACACGGATGGATGTTGGCAACAACATCTGGTACCGCTCCCCGAACATCATTAGCTTGGCCAACCGCTCTCCAAATAACATCAGCTTGGCCAGCCGTTTCCTGAACATCGTCAGCTTGGCCAACCGCTCCCTAAACATCATTAGCTTGGACACCTGCTCCCTGAACATCTCAATCTTGGTTAACTGCTCCCCAAACATCATCAGCTTAGCCATCTGCTCCCAAAACATCACCAGCTTGGCCAATTGTCACCTGAACATCATCAGCTTAGCCAACCGCTTCCTGATCAACATCAGCTTGGCTAATTACACCCCAAACATCATCAGCTTGGCCAAGCGCTTCCCAGCATCATAAGCTTAGCCAGCCGCTCCCTAAACATCATCAGCTTGGCCAACAGCTCTCCGAACATCATCAGCTTGGCCAACCGCCCAGAATTACATCATGAAACACGAACAATTACACTAAAAAGCTAGATTAAGTTTATGCTGAGAGAAGCACCCACGTCTCACTACCTGCAGGAGACGGGGCGACACCTCACCACCAGCAGGAGCGACTTCCTCCTCAGCCAAACCTCACCCTACACACGATGACGATGGTATCCAACCTGGGCCATATGCACACTAACATACATACCAAACCACATGAATATATGTGTATGAGAGAGAGAGAGAGAGAGAGAGAGAGAGAGAGAGAGAGAGAGAGAGAGAGAGAGAGAGAGAGAGAGAGAGAGAGAGAGAGAGAGAGGCTTACGGACTGACACTGTACCTGCTGCCACGTCGAGGAAACATTGCGTCATGGACATTGTAATGAAGACAAAATGGCAGACATCAAATATCAAAATTATTTCAAGGTACACGGATATGTTCAGCAAGCTTCCCACACTATATATAAAACCCACAACAATGTGCTTCTCGAGTCTGGCCGCAGCTCTTCCAAGAAGCTCGACGAACAAGCAGAGAACTTCCAGAGGAGAACAAGAAAAGATGGTGTTCGTATCAAGGACTCTGAGTTACATTGAAAGGGTAAAGGATCTATGTTTTTGCCCAAGAACAGCTTTGAAGTTTCCAGACCAGTTGGATGATGTCAACAATCAACAGTTTTTTGAGAGAAGTGAATATAAAGCGATCAGAGTTCGAGTAAAAGAAGCAAAGCAAAGAACGTGCTTGAAGAGATGTAAAAAAGATACTTTTATAGTATGAGAGTAAAAAAGGAATAAGGTGACTCATAAAACAATGAACGCTGACAGTATACAGAGGTTCTAAAACTGCTAAATAGTAGGGAAAGTTCAAGAGATGGTGCCCCTCGGGTGTAGAACTCCCTCGACGTTTTTAAAAAAACAGGGCACAAACAAACAAAACAACTCACGGGGACATATCCTTGATATGGAAGATTGAAAGTTGGACGTCTTTACTGGAGTCTACACTGATGATCATTACCGCTGGTGCTGGTGGCTGACCAATAGACACTGTGGCTCTACCAAACATATGATACCATTTTCACCTCCGTCCACAACACAGGATCTCTTGCTTCTAGCGTCCTTCTCTCCTCAAATTTCTACTTTGTCTCTCACCTTCTCCACTCACCTGGTCCTCTTCACTTGTCCCTCGCCCGTAACATGACTTCCTCAGAGTCATCATCCGCTGTGGTGGGTGGCTGGGCTTCCTCCCTCGCCCTCCCGTCGCTGATCTCCACGTGCCAGCATGATCTTATGTGATTTCCTCCCAACCATCGCCAGGTGTCACGCCACTTAATCTCACAATTTTATTTCACTGTTAATCCAAAACCAACACGTAGGTTTGTCTCTCTCTCCATCTTCAGAGCGGCGGACGCTGGGAAAGGCTAACATCCTAGTGAGGGCGCCAGCAGTCAAGCGCTTCCTGTCACTCCGTGCGTCGGGAATAAGAACGCAGACAATCCCGCACCTGCAGGGGGCACCGATAACCAGGCAAGACTTTATCACAGTCCAGATGGCAGCAATAAGCAGTAAGCTCCTCCTCAGCACTACGTGTTGCCGGCAAGCAAGCAGGTGCGAGCCATTCCCCTAAAGAGGCGCCTCTCCTCAGGAGCCGTCCCTCGGCCGTCGCCGCAGCGCAACCTTAATGTGATAATCTGGAGGAAAATTGAGGCGTTGGTCGGAGGGTGTTTACTGTGGGTGGCGGCTGGCGCGGGTGTCGCAATAAACAACAATTACGTGGGGTCCCGATTCTCGTAGCACCGGGGTGCATGTCGGTCCTCAGGGGGGCAGACGACCACAACTGATGACGATGGGCAGAGGAAGAGACCTCATGATGATAGTGAATGGAAGAGATAGTGATGGGAGGAAGAAAATGAGGTTATGGCGTCGCTAGTCTGGGGAGAAGATGATTTGACGTGATGATGAGGGAAAGAACTGCTACTGAATGCACGATGGAGAGAGATATAGATAGGTAGTAGATAGATAGAGAGATAGATAGATAGATAGATAGATAGAGAGAGAGAGAGAGAGAGAGAGAGAGAGAGAGAGAGAGAGAGAGAGAGAGAGAGAGAGAGAGAGAGAGAGAGGAGAGTCAAGAACAAAACCAAAGTGTGTTAGCACTCAGGCAAGCACGTGAACACCATATAGAAACATATATGTATGAACCATTAAATACTACAGTAATACCAGTAAGGACAGGTACCTAAGTCAGTATCTGAAAGCTTGACACGTGCTGAAGAATATCATCTAAATCAACATTTACCACTCCAGGGCAGTCTGACGCCATACTGGCTTACAGCGTTGCCTTAATACCCTTTCTTCCTGTAGATCAGCCTGAGGAAGCAGAGAAAATTTGGTTGAAATAACCAGAATATTATTCACATGATACTGAAAAAGATGATTGGGATTGTCTTCGTTCGACCCAAGCAAAGTTGGAGGACACTAGCCCGATCATATCATACCACAATAAATGAGTAAAGTTAACTCCTCTCTGCTTTCTCTTCTCTTCATATAAGATTCTTATTACTATATTTAAGGGCGATAATTATTCACCAAAATTTACGACCACACACGCAAAAAAAAAAGAAATACTTCTCATTCAAATAACCTAAGCAGCGTTACGAGCCGAGTGTCGATCGGTAGCGGAGCTATTTCGTTCACCACTGGAAATTCTTCCAGAGTATCATCATAACCACACCATCTACAGCAAAAGTTTCCGTTCAGTTTAACCAGGCCTCCAGGTGATGAAATGATGAGCTTGGGAGTAGCCAGCCAGCTGTGACAGCGGCACCTGTCAGTCCCACCCAACAGTCACTGTTTCATGTCCAGAACCTACAGAGACTAACTCATCATCAGCGAAACACAGCGATACATGCACTGGAGCATGACAAAATTAATCATGTTTAAAAATCATGTGATTAATCTCTGCAGTTTAAAATTCTATACTCGTCATATTACGTCTAAAGGCGTATAGGCAAAAACAGAATCAAATTTGAAATATAAAGTTACTAAGCTTAATACCAAATATCGATAAAATAAAAGATTATCGGACATGAGAAGGCGAGAATAGGCATTTATACGACGCCCAACGTTTCTTTCTTTTTCTCGTGAAAGGAAATTCATGGTAACAAAGGAAGCTAAGGCGACTCACAACGGCTACAAAAATAATGAGCGAGATTTTTTGAACACTTCACTGCAAATGATACCACAGTGTGATTGGAGACGAGAAGTAAATGAGACATCTTGGAAACCATGGTCAAGGTCGGTAATGGCAAATGAACGAACAGATAATTACCATTGTTTGTTGGGTCAGTTAAACATATGATCCACAGCCGTCGTATATGAAGTGTCAGGTTTACAGTCATTACCTAACCAATCAGCCAGTTATTATACACGAAAAACAATCGTGTAACAGTTCAAATTGTTCGACTGTGTGACATGAAAATGTCTTGTTGCCATTAGCTATCTTGATACCCTATATACTGTCGTGGATTTACATTGGGAACAGTATAGTCGGACCTTATGATGTCATGTTAGTGTTAAGAGGACATATACGCCACACAAAACCATAAACCCATGGTCATAAAACGGGAGAACACTAAGACGTTCCACTCCGGGGGTCGGCAAACTCCATGCACGATTTCCAAAGGTGGCAAGCGAAGAGTTTGTTGTGATAATGATAATGATACTCATTACTAAAATCTATAAATGATAAATATTTATCATTCAAAGGTACGCTTTTTTTCTATTTACCATATGTACACCTGAATTTACGTATTAACCTAACCTGCATACACCATGATAAATGTGTTTTTGACATCATACTGTACACCGCATTTGGAGTAAGACATTGGTGTCGCTCGCACACACTCTTGTGAGACAGGATGGCATCCATACAGCAAGAAGTTGTGTCCTGGTCTTTCCTCTCCTCACTTGACTGGAGCACCGTAGGACGACGCGCGTTAATTGTTGATACATTACATCTTTCTGTGTGTGTGTATGTGTGTGTGTGTGTGTGTGTGTGTGTGTGTGTGTGTGTGTGTGTGTATGAGTGTGTGTGGTGGGAGGGGGGTAAGAGGATAGGATCTGTTATGGGCTAACATACGATTTTGAATAGCTAGACTCCATACGTAGTTTTATCATGAGAGTGTCTGTATGATTGTGTGACCCAAGATATAACATATCTATAGTGATCCAAGATCCACACATGATGTGATCTCGGGCACAATACATGATCCAAGATCCACACATGATGTGATCTCAGGCACAACACATGATCCAAGATCCACACATGATGTGATCTCGGGCACAACACATGATCCAAGATCCACACATGATGTGATCTCGGGCACAACACATGATCCAAGATCCACACATGATGTGATCTCGGGCACAACACATGATCCAAGATCCACACATGATGTGATCTCGGGCACAATACATGATCCAAGATCCACACATGATGTGATCTCAGGCACAACACATGATCCAAGATCCACACATGATGTGATCTCGGGCACAACACATGATCCAAGATCCACACATGATGTGATCTCGGGCACAACACATGATCCAAGATCCACACATGATGTGATCTCGGGCACAACACATGATCCAAGATCCACACATAATTTGATCTTAGGCACAACACATGATCCATTCATTATGTGATCTCGGGCACAACACATGATCCAAGATCCACACATAATTTGATCTCGGGCACAACACATGATCCAAGATCCACACATAATTTGATCTTAGGCACAACACATGATCCAAGATCCACACATGATGTGATCTCGGGCACAACACATGATCCAAGATCCACACATAATGTGATCTCGAGCACAACACATGATCCATGATCCATTCATTATGTGATCTCAGGCACAACACATGATCCAAGATCCACACATGATGTGATCTCGGGCACAACACATGATCCAAAATCCACACATGATGTGATCTCGAGCACAACACATAATCCAAGATGCTCACATGATGTGATCTCGGGCACAACACATGATCCAAGTGTGATCTCGAGCACAACACACAAGACCCACACATACGGCGATGCAGGACACAGCGCACCTGGTGATCCAAGACTCGACATGTCATGTGATCTGCCACACGAGTCCTCCAGTAATCCCGAACACAACACAGTTTTCATATCTAAAAATGTCATTAAGTAATGGATTTACACGAAAAAATAATATGATGTAAAACTTCCAATATGAAATTTCTAAAACTCAACAAAATAGGATATTGCTTAAGCAGTTAACAAAACCAACACGCAATTCTTAATGTTTTTGAACTTTTTTCTGCTAGATTATGTGTTGCAGAGTAGGAAATATCAAATATTTCTTAGAGCTGATATTTTCCCCTCTGGATATTAAAAGATTTCATATTCAAATTTACAATTCAATTATGAAAAAGAAAAATATTAGTTCTTAAGATAGTACTGAACGTGAGGCATTCACAGGGCGAACTGGGTCAAGACAACATACATTCGAGTCTATTTGCGGCAGTCGGTCCACACTCCACACCGCTGTTCATCTTCCCGAAGTGATTGGTACAAAAATTGAGGACAAGGCTCAGGCTAAAGCACACACACACACACACACACACACACACACACACACACACACTCATATGCACCTGTGCACCTGGTCATGAGAAGAAAGATCACGAGAGGCAAGTGTTTTGGGAGCAGCTGAGTGAGTGTGTTAACAATTTTGATGCACGAACCGGGTTATAGTGATGGGTGATTTGAATGCAAAGGTGAGTAATGTGGCAGTTGAGGGCATAATTGATATACATGGGGTGTTCAGTGTTGTAAATGGAAATGGTAAAGAACTTGTGGATTTGTGTGCTGAAAAAAGACTGGTTATTGGGAATACCTGGTTTAAAAAGAGACAGACAGACATGTGAGAAGGAGAATTGGTCAAAGGGGTACCATGGGACTACGTGTTGATTGATAGGAGTGTAAAAGAGAGACTTTTGGATGTTAATGTGCTGAGAAGAGCAGCTGAAGGGATGTCTGATCACTATCTTGTGAGGCGAAGGTGAAGATTTGTACAGGCTTTCAGAAAAGAAGAGATTGTTGGGGAGAAGAGGGTGGGGAGAGTAGGTGAGCTTGAAAGATTGAGTGTAGAATGGCAAAAGGTGAGAGCATATGACGTGAGAGGAGTGGGAGAGGGGTGGGATGTATTTAGGGAAGCACTGATGCATGTGGTATGAGAAAGGTGGGAGGTGGGCAGGTTACAAAGGGTAGTGAGTGGTGGGATGAAGAGGCAAGATTGTTAGTGAAAGAAAAGAGAGGCGTTTGGATGATATTTGCAGGGAAGTAGTGCAAATAACTGGGAGATGTATAAAAGAAAGCGGCAAGAGGTCAAGAGAAAGGTGCAAGAGTTACAAAAGAGGGCAAATTAGAGTTGAGGTGAGAAAGTATCATTAGATTTTAATGAGAATATAAAGATGCTTTGGAAGAAGGTAAATAAAGTGCGTACAACAAGAGGACTAACGGGAACATCGGTGAAGGGAGCAAGTGGGGAGGTGATAACATATGGTGATGGAAAGACAGGATAGAGTGAGCATTTTGAAGGTTTTTGAATGTGTTTGATGATAGAGTGGCAGATATAGGGTGTTTTGGTCGAAGTTGTGGACGAAGTGAGAGGGTCAGGGAGAATGGTTTGGTGAAGAGAGAAGAGGTAGTGAAAGCTTTGCGGAGGGTGAAATCCGGCAAAACGGCGGGATTGCATGGTATTGCAGTGAAATTTATTAAAAAACGGGGTGACTGTGTTGTTGACTGGATGGTAAGGATATTCAGTGCATGTATGGACCATGGTGAAGTGCCTGAGGATTGGCGGAATACTTGCATGGTGCCATTCTACAAAGGCAAAGGGGATAAATGTGAGTGTTTAAACTATAGAGGCATAAGTTTGTTGAGTATTCCTGGGAAATTATATGGGAGGGTATTGATTGAGAGGATAAAGGCATGTACAGAGCATCAGATTGGGAAGGAGCAGTGTGGTTCTCGAAGTGTTAGAGGATGTATGGATCAGGTATTTGCTTTGAAGAAATACTTAGAAAATCAAATGGATTTGTATGTAGCATTTATGGATCTGGATAAGGCATATGATAGGTGTTGATAGAGATCCTTTGTGGAGGGTTTTAAGAGCATATGGTGTGGGAGATAAGTTGCTAGGAGAAGTAAAAAGTTTGTACCAAGGATGTAAAGCATGTGTACGAGTAGGAAGCCAGGAGACTGATTGGTTCCCAGTGAATGTCTGTCTGCGCAGGGGTGTTTGATGTCACCATGGTTGTTTAGTTTGTTTATGTATGGGGTGGTTAGGGAGGTAAATGGAATAGTTTTGGAGAGAGGGGCGAGCATGCATGCATTCGGTTTTGGATGAGAGGGCCTAGGAAGTGAGTCAGTTGTTGTTCGCCGATGATACAGCTCTAGTGACTGATTCGTTTGAGAAACTGTAGAAGTTGCTGACTGAGTTTGGAAAATTGTGTGAAGGGAGAAACTTGCGAGTAAATTTGAATAAGTGCAAGGTTATTAGGTTCAATAGGATTAAGGGACAAGTTAATTGGGATGTAAGTTTGAATGGAGAAAAATTGGAGGAAGTGACGTGTTTTAGAAATCTGGGAGTGGACTTAGCAGCGGATAGAACCATGGAAGCGAAAGAGTAACTTGGTGGGGGAGGGGGCGAAGGTTCTGGGAGCGATGAAGAATGTGTGAAAGGAGAGAACATTATCTCGGAGAGCAAATATGGAAATGTTTGAAGGAATAGTAGTTACAACAATGTTATATAGTTGCAAGGCATTGGCTATAGATAGGGTTGTACGGAGGAGGGTGGATGTGTTAGAAATGAAATGTTTGAGGACAATATGTGGTGTGAGGTGATTTGATCGAGTAAGTAATGTAAGGGTAAGAGAGATGTGTGGAAATAAAAAGAGTTTGGTTGAGAGAGTAGAAGAAGGTGTGCTGAAATGTCTGGGACATATGGAGAAAATGAGTGAGGAAAGATTGACAAAGAGGATATAAGTGTCAGAGGTAGGGGAAAAAGGAGAAACGGGAGACCAAATTGAAGGTTGGGGGATGGAGTAAAAAAGATTTTGAGTGATCGGGGCCTGAACATACAGGAGGGTGAAAGGCGTGCAAGGAATAGAATGTATTGAAACGATTTGGTATACCGGGGTCGGCGCGCTATCAGTGGACTGAACCAGGGCATGTGAAACGGCCGGGGTAAACCATGGAAAGTTTTGTGAGGCCTGGATGTGGAAAGGGAGCTGTGGTTTCGGTGCATTACATATGACAGCTAGAGACTGAGTGTGGACGAATGTGGCCCTTGTTGTCTTTTCCCATCGCTACCTCATGCGCACGCGGGGGGAGGTGGGGTGCCGTTTCATGTGTGGTGGGGTGGCGGCGGAAATGGATGAAAGCAGCACGGAGGGATATGTACATGTGTATATATGCATATGTCTGTGTACATATATGTATGTATACGTTGAAATGTATAGGTGTGTATATGTGCGTGTGTGGGCGTTTATGTATATACATGTGTATGTGGGTGGGTTGGGCCATTCTTTCGTCTGTTTCCTTGTGCTACCTCGCTAACGCGGGAGACAGCGACAAAGTATAATAATAATCATAATAATGATATATATATATATATATATATATATATATATATATATATATATATATATATATATATTGGAAAGGATCACAATTTTGCGCGTGATCAAGATATTCCTATGAGTCCACGGGGAAAATGAAACACGATAAGTTCCCAAGTGCACTTTCGTGTAATAATCACATCATCAGGGGAGGCACAAGAGAGAAATATAACAGTCTCTTCGATGTATATCAACTGACTGTTATATTTCTCTCTTGTGTCTCCCCTGATGATGTGATTATTACACGAAAGTGCACTTGGGAACTTATCGTGTTTCATTTTCCCCGAGGACTCATAGGAATATATATATACATATATATATATATATATATATATATATATATATATATATATATATATATATCATTTCACAATCGATCGCCGTTTCCTGCGGTACCGTCAGGAACAGATGAAGAAAAGCTGCCGTCGCTCACATCTATTCTCCAGCTGTCATGTGTAATGCACCGAAACCGTCATCAAGAGTTTTAATGTCTGCCCTGCTGTAGCACTGTTCGTTCCTTTTAGTCGAAGAAAAGAAAACTTTAATGTGCGACGTGGCTGAATGGAAGGGGTGAAGGAGTGCATATAGGAAGCGGAGGATCAAGGTTCGGGATTAAACAAGGAGTTGTGAGAAGGATCACTTGTACAGATGAAGTACAATCGAATCCCAAGAGGACTGAAGAACGAGGACTGAAGCCTGTAACCAGCACGTTGGTCAGACGTGAATCAACACCTGTGTACGCCACATAAGGCACAGAAACACACACAAAGAACTCAGCAACACACATAAGGCAGAGCAACACATAAAAAAGAACAACATACATAAGGCAGAACAACATACATAAGGCTCTCAGCAACACACACAGGACACTCAACAACACCCAAGACACAGTGAAACACAAGAGACTCATGAACACCCAAGACACGGAAAAACACGACTTGGCAGCACCCGGATACAGCAACACGTCGCTCAGCCAGACATAGGAGACTCACTGTACCCTACTTGTAAGGCCATTGGTGCCTATCATACAATACCATTAACCTTCTTAAGATATCACGGTGGTGATTCTAAGCCAAAGTCGATGCAGGTAACCGCTGGCGGCGGCGCTCAGTGGTCGGACGCGCCACCAGAATGAGGTAAATAAAGCGCCTCAATGCGCCTGGTAAATTGTTCCTGCTCACTGACGGATCACTTATATGATGGTGTGTGACTGCTGGCTCCGTGTCCTCACCAACACCGCTTGTGATGGTAATAAACTACCGACGAATTCCACGTGACACATACACATAAGAGGTTCATTCCACGGTGAGGGGCTGTGTGTGCGTGATTCCATAAGCACGTGCTTTCCCATCAGGTAGAGAAGACGAGCAGAACCTATGGGAACTCCCTCACCTCAGCCTGGGCGAGGGATCGCAGGGCTCGACGAACGCTACTGGACACGATAAGAAAATCGTCCGCCCAGGCCACTTGCACACTTCTGTACGATTATAACGCATATATAACGACATTCATCAGAACACATCTCCAGAGACAAGAGAGTATCATTACCCTCAAGGTGGACGTCATTACCTTATGCATACCAAGACGTATAACTGCCATGGAACCTCGTTGCCAAAAATCTTGCGTAATAACAAATGACGACACCGTTGGCCACCAGCTGAACGGAAGAGCGTATACAAACCACGCATGAACTATATAGCTTCCCTGTTCCTCTGCAACCATTTCCTTTATCCCTGATTTCCTCTCCGACCATCTTCACTACCAACAGTTTCTCTTGTATTATATCCATATCGTCATACCTCAGGTACGTGCGACCTCAGTGGCTCTAAATACACTCATTATCTTGATATTTTCAGCTTATTCTTTCCCAGTCCCACGGCACGGAGCCAGCAATCCATCATAAAAAGGTACTTCGCCAATATTGAGGAACATCAAGAGTGTGCAATGAGATGAACAGGAAATTGTGTGGCATTGCGAGTGTATAGTTATACGTCATGATGAGACCCTGAGTTACGTGTGGATGACAGCTGATGAGGCCGACGATGCAAGCAGGGGCAATCATGGGCGCCCCGGCTGCCCTCCCACCCGTCCACACGCACCACACCCATCCAATAGAACCTCACCATATATGTCACCCACTTCGCCCTCCCCGGGTGGCTCCACCAACTCTGTCGTCCACCTCACCCACCGTTGACGTCCGAGGTTCTGACACCGCCTCACCGACTACCGTGCCTGGTGTGGGTGAGGCAATTGTCGACGTGTTAACCGCATGTGACGTGAGTCCTAGGCACACCAGCGGCCTTACAAGTGGTGTTCAGTGAGTCTGTCTTGCTGAGTGACGCACTTGTGTTGCTGTATTCTGGGTGTTGCTGAGTTGTGTTTTGTTTGTCTTGGGGTGTTGATAAGTATCATGTGTTTACTGTGTCTTGGATATTGTAGAGTGTCTTGTGTTGCTGAGTATCTTGTGCGCTCTTGAGCGTCTCCTGTTTTACTCTCTCTTGGGATGTTGCTAAGTGTCTTGTGTGTTGGTAAGCCTTATGAGTGTTGCTGAGTGTACTGTGAGTGTTACTGTGCCTTAAGTGTGCTGCTGAATGTTTTGTGTGTATCACTGTGCCTAATGTGTGTTGCTGAGTGTCTTGTGTGTTGGTGAGCGTCTTCTGTTTTACTGTATCTTGGGTTTTGCTGAGTGTTGTGTGTGTTGGTATGCTTATGCATGTTGCTGAGTGTCCTGTGTGTGCGTTGCAGTGCCTTATGTGTGTTGCTGAGTGACTTGTGTGTGTTACCATACCTAAAGTGTGTTGCTGAGTGTCTTGTGTGTGTTGCTGAGTGCCTTGTGTTTTATTGTGCTTGGATGTTGCTGTCTTAAATAAATAAGAATTGCACAATGAATTCAGATGAGTGTCTTGCAGTATGTTACGTGCTGCAGTGTGTGTCGTATGATGCAGTGTCTTGTGTTACATGCCGCAAGATATGTCGTGTGTTGCTGTGTCCTTGTGTTACGTATTTCAAGGTATGTAGTGTGTTGTGTCCTTGTGTTATGTGTTGCAAAGTATGTCGTGTATTGTTGTGTCCTTGTGTTAAGTATCACAAGGTATGTCGTGTGTTGCTGAGCTTTATGTTACGTGTTGCAGAGTATGTTGTGTGTTCCTGAAAGCCGCGTTACATACTAGATGGTATGTCATATGTTGCTGTCCTCTGTTTAAGTGTTGCATGGACTGTCATGTGTCGCTGTGTTACGTGCTAAACGGCATGTCGTGTTCTCTATTTCGTTTGCCACGATGTACATCACAAGTGTTTCTCTGAGTATGTTCTTGAATGCTTGAATGTGTTGTCTTTGTGTTGCTGGACGTACTGTACCTTAGTTGTTTTCGTTAGTGTGTGATGTGTTGCCTCCCTCCACAAGGGGTAGGCAGGCTCCCTCCTTATCACGACCCTCTTCGCACGTATGGAATTTCCTCATTACGTTAGACCACAACAAACCCTCACACTCGTCTCCACCAAGATGTGTGCAGACTTCCCACCCTTCACCCTATGCAACTAAAAAGAGGGAGACAGTCCTCATCTCATTCTCAGGGATCACGTTCATTCTTCGCGAGTTGTCTGGCTGATTTGCGTCCTGACACGACTGCAGACTGACTCAACATACCTCCTGGCTACACGTGAGACACCGCACTTTAAAAAGCCTATTTAACTCAAGACCGTATGACCACAACACTCCTCTCTGACTCAGCTGTGTCCGTCCTCTATGTGACCTATCCTTTCTGTCACTATCATAGCTTGAAAGGATAGCAAAGGATAGTCTCCTCGTAATGGATGAGGATGTGGCTGTTTGTGGCTGCACTGAGGTGGGTCGACCAGTGTGTTGCCGGGTGCTGGCGGCGTCCTCACGTTGCTGGGGTGGCTTACACCATCACTGCCGAACATGACCTGCCTCAAACACTCGGTTTACACCATCACTGCCGAACATGACCTGCCTAAAACACTCGGTCTACACCATCACTGCCGAACATGACCTCTTTTATGCACTTTCTCCACACTGTCACTGTTGAAAATGACCCTTCTCAATGTCGCTTTATGATAAACGTTCTAAAAAGACGCCAAAGATAACCACAGCAAGTTATCTTTATCTTCCTAACTTCAGCTTGGTGGGTTTGAGTCTTCTTTCACTTTTAAGACACAGGGTCGAGGCTTACACCTGGAGCAGGTAGTTATCTTCTTGCCTTACTAAGTATGCCATTAACAACGTAATTTCACTCCTTGCATAAACACATCCTGGACAGAAATTGTGGGCTGGCTGGCCTGATTAATACGTACAAGAGTAATTACCGTACTTAATAAATCTGGAGTCAGCTGGCGCGCGATGCCTGGGGTCGAGAGAGCATACGGCTCTCCCTAATCCCACACTGTCTTCCTGGAATCAATTAATCCCCATCTTTCATACCAGTCGCTTGATAATTGCTCTTATTTAATCAGCGGGTTATATATCTAAGAATGAAAACACTGGAAATTACTGAAGATCATGTATTTCCCTCGTAAGTAACTTTTCTCATCCGGTTGGATACTGGAAACAATATTTCATCTAACATTTGATTAATGTCTTGTTCTCTACGATCTTAGACACCGGGGTCCAACCACTGTACTGCCGCAGGTGCACGGAACAGCGGGCGTGGGACGCACGCCCGAGCACAAGCCACATGCAGGTGAGCAGTGTTCACTCGTCCTCTGCCACACAAACTGCGTATCTTGTAGGCAGATGGATCCGTCTATTGCGAGCTGGTGGAGTGCCGTCAGAAGGAGCAGTACTAGTGGTGCCAGCAGAGCAGCAGCAATACAGGTAAAAGAAGCATTGGCAGCGACCGTAGCAGTAACAGTAGTACCAGCAGCACCACCAAAAGCAGCAGTGATGGCGGTAGTAAAACAGAAGCCGAAGTGCCATCTGTAGTAATCGCAGGAGCAGCAACAGCAGCAGCAGTATTACAGGCAACACCAATACAAACAGCAGAAAACACCAGCAGCAACAGCTGCTCCTGGTTATGGCGGGATAATAGGTCACCACGACCTGCTAGCCTGGTGACTTCTGCCTGGCACCGTGGCGCTACCACCTCAGATGGCACCCACCTCGTCAAGTGCCAAAGGTGGAGGACTCCTTGCCCTTGAGAATGGGCGAGCGAAGTCATACTCGAAAGTTACCGAAATCGTCTTGGTTCCCTTCGGTCTGGCCTACAATGCAGCAGCCGTTGCTGGAGACTAGACTGAAGTGTGGAATTATCTTCCCTCCGCTCCTCCACCAACTGCAGCAACCTCAAATAGTGGCGACGTTCCCAGGACGCTGAGGTTAACCTCTAACACCGACACACTAAGCCCTAACGTGTAGAATGGCAGTCTGTCCCTTCCGTATTTGAAAAATAAGTTGAACACTCTCACATACACGAAGTATAGAGCTGAGCTTTGATATTCTCCAATATATGACTGAATTCGTAAGCTTCACAAACGTGAAGCGTAGGATATTTACAGTCTTTTGCCGCAGCACCTCATTTTTTTTTTTCGCTTCTTTCTCCCCACAAGAGTTGCCCTCCATGACCCCAACAGCCACAGGACGACCGCCCCGGCACACCGCAGTCTCCCTCCTCCTTTGCTCAAAGCCGAAGCCGCCATGACGCCACACCTCCGCTAGACATACGACACCGTCATCAGTTGTCACACCTGGTGACGCCAGCCAGCCAGGCAGGATGGCCAGGTATGCTGAGCGAGTACCTCGGGCGGGAAGGTACCTTACTTTCCATGTAGATAAAAGCAACGTATGCTGGTTTTAGGAACAATATCCAGCAGCCTCTTCTCCCAGGCAGTTTGATGCCGCAGGACGTCAATCAAGCACTTTTTATGCAATAGCAAAAGTGGACCTCTAATATCAGTCACATCATCCGCCACAGCATTTCTAACTCACTGGATTTAATTTGCATTATTTTCTGGTTCAGGTTTTCCTCTATCTCATATATATGTATATATATATATATATATATATATATATATATATATATATATATATATATATATA
The DNA here is from genome assembly GCF_036320965.1 of Panulirus ornatus. Taxonomy (NCBI): domain Eukaryota; kingdom Metazoa; phylum Arthropoda; class Malacostraca; order Decapoda; family Palinuridae; genus Panulirus; species Panulirus ornatus. The sequence continues at coordinate 48,754,465 of NC_092242.1, read as the reverse complement.
TATATATATATATATATATATATATATATGAGGATAGGGGAGAAAGAATACTTCCCACGTATTCCCTGCGTGTCGTAGAAGGCGACTAAAAGGGGAGGTAGCGGGGGGGCTGGAAATCCTCCCCTCCTGTTTTTTTTTAATTTTCCAAAACAAGGAACAGAGAAGGGGGCCAGGTGAGGATATTCCCTCTAAGGCCCAGTCCTCTGTTCTTAACGCTACCTCGCTAATGCGGGAAATGGCGAATAGTATGAAAGAAAAAGAATATATATATATATTTATATATATATATATATATATATATATATATATATATATATATATATATATACATATATATATATATATATATATATATATATATATATATATATATATATATATATATATATATATATTTTATTTATTTTATTTATTTTGCTTTGTCGCTGTCTCCCGCGTTAGCGAGGTAGCGCAAGGAAACAGACGAAAGAATGGCCCAACCCGCCCACATACACATGTATATACATACACGTCCACACACGCAAATATACATACCTATACATCTCAATGTACACATATATATATACACACACAGACATATACATATATACACATGTACGTAATTCATACTGCCTACCTTTATTTGTTGCCATCGCCACCTCGCCACACATGGAATAACAACCACCCCCCCCCCCTCATATGTGCGAGGTAGCGCTAGGAAAAGACACCAAAGGCCCCATTCGTTCACACTCAGTCTCTAGCTGTCATGTAATAATGCACCGAAACCACAGCTCCCTTTCCGCATCCAGGCCCCACACAACTTTCCATGGTTTACCCCAGACGCTTCACATGCCCTGGTTCAATCCATTGACAGCACGTCGACCCCGGTATACCACATCGTTCCAATTCACTATATATATATATATATATATATATATATATATATATATATATATATATATATATATATATATATATATATATATACATTCTTATGAGTCCACGGGGAAAATGAAACACGATAAGTTCCCAAGTGCAATTTCGTGTAATAATCACATCATCAGGGGAGATACAATAAAGAAATATTAGTCAGCTGATATACAGCTTTATTGTTGATAAAATTTATAAACAATTTCCCTTCTTGTCCACATAATAAGTTTATGATACGGTCATTGTCTGTCTTGGACGATCACATGTTTACCAAGTGGCGTCCTAACTACGTCTCTTCGTTATATATCAACTGACTGTTTTATTTTTCTCTTGTGTCTCCTGTGATGATGTGATCATTACACTAAAGTGCGCTTGGGAACTTATCGTGTTTCATTTTCCCCGTGGACTCATAGGAATATACTTGATCATGCGCAAAATTGTGATCCTTTCCAATATATATATATATATATATATATATATATATATATATATATATATATATATATATATATATACACAGAGAAGGGGGCCAGGTGAAGATATTCTCTCAAAGGTCCAGTCCTCTGTTCTTAACGCTACCTTGCTAATGCGGGAAATGGCGAATAGTTTGGAAGAAAAAAAAAAAAAAAATATATATATATATATATATATATATATATATATATATATATATATATATATATAAATATATATATATCTTTTTTCTTTCAAACTATTCGCCATTTCCCGCATTAGGAAGGTAGCGTTCAGAACAGAGGACTGGGCCTCTGAGGATATATATATATATATATATATATATATATATATATATATTGAAACATCTGAACCTACGTTCTAGTGCGACGGGTTATGAAGCTCTTAGTCATTGCTCATTCTTTGTATTTCACGAAGTTTACTAAATCGATGCAGACGTTAACGGTTGTTTGGATGCCTTTGGTTTTTCGCAATTTCTCCCGTTTGGTATTCTTTTTTTTTTTTTTTTTTTATTAGCTGACACACCATGGGGAAATGAAACCTTAAACCTGTATACATGCTGTAAATACCCTACTTAAATAGGCACCCATTTTATCGACCAACCGCTAAGGGTGGATGAACAGCTGGGTTTACAGTGGACCCCTTGTCGCAACCAGAATTTGAATCCGGGCGGCCTGTGTATACGTCAGGACGCTAACCACTACACCAAGGAGGTCCATAACAGTGTTATTCCGATCAGGTGAAATTAAAGACTTTGATTAGTTATGCCATTTCTTGCTCCTCTGGTCTTCAATATTCTCAATATCCAACTGATTATCTTCGATGATTACTTATTTTCTCTGCTGTGCGCTCCAAAGGTAAGGTCATCCACACCTGGATCTTGGACGCGTCTCTCTCGTCTTACCATCAGTTCCATTACGGTCTTGTACTCTCGAGTTCTTCGTTCCTTCAGTATCGCATCTGACTATTTTCCTCACTAGTCATCATATCAGATGTAAGGGATCCACTGGGAGACTTGGGTGAATCATCCTTGTAGGTTCTCAAACATCCTCAGTCGGCGAGTTTCCTCTATCAAGTCCTTCATCGTCCACAGGGATAGTAAGACGCGTGGCTGCGTTGCTCTGCACCGTCAGACAGTTATTGTAGGGGGAACATTTCGTTATGAACTGAATTACTTCTTAAAGGCACAGTTAGAACCTTCTAATTGTGTCTGGACATGAGAATAAAGTGCTAAGATAAGGGTTTAAGGACAATATATAGGCGACTGAAAACATCCAGTGCGGGAAGGAAGCAGTTAAAGTGAGTGAAAGGAGTCCACGAGGTCCCCATGTATTAAGGTACGGCACCGACCACCTCCTCCTCCAGGCACGTCCTCACGTCCTGCTTACGGGTCTACAGGTCACCAGTCTCCTTCTACCGTAGGACATATTAGTCTTCTGGTCTTCCTTCCTTCAACACTTCGTCAGAAACAGCGATGTCTCTCATTGAGACCTTCATCCGCTACCACTGTCGCCCTAAAGAGCAAAGGTTTAACCTCGAACTTATGTTTTCCTCCACAGTAAATGCCAAGTATCACTTTCTCACTGACCTTTTCTTAACCTCTCGTCAGGAAACCACGACTTTGCTTCCACACGCGAACTCCTGAAGGTGGTAAAGTGGCAAAATACTTGATGTTTATGACGGTACGTGGCAACTTTTCTATGAAAACAACCAGTTATGAGAAATCTCTCCGTTCATGCAAGAAAAAAGAAAACGTTGAGGAAAATCTCGACCAGTTGTTGACATATCTGAAATGGCAAAGAAGAGCAGAGAAATAAACATCAAAATCTCAGGGTGAAGGAATGATAAGACCGACCTTATAAACTCCAAAGCAAGTCTGGCTCTGAACACCACGAACACATTAGCTCGAGGCGAGGAGGACCTGCGTTCAGTCCATTAACTTAGGCACAGTTGTATTTAGGCTCATGGCCTTCCTCCTACCCCTCGAGGGCACGATAACATAGCAAGGTGAGGAAGTGTCATGATCAAGTCCCCTGGGAACTTATTCCCTATATATCTACTGTCTACCATACAGCCAGAGAGACGGACGAACAGAGAACACTTTAGCAACGCGCATAACTCTGAGGTATGAAAGAAACAGAAATATTGGCAAAGAAGGAAAGAACGAACTGTCACACGAATCCCTGAAGCCCCTGGGGTCATATGGGGTCTTACCCCCGGCATGAAGATCCCAGATATTTGTGGGGAAACTCTACAACGTGTGCGGAAAAGATCGATTTGAATGTTCAATATACATTTTCTTTACTGAAAATTTTCTTGACAAGATTTTCAAATAAACAAATGAACGACACTCCTCTGCAACCTAGTACCTACACTGCTGATGTGGCAACCCAATACCTACACTGCTGAATAGGCAGCCCAGTACCTACACTGCTGATGTGGCAACCCAGTACCTATACTGCTGAGATGGCAACCCAGTACTTACACTGCTGAGAGATGGTAAACTAGTGCCGACACTGACAAGAGATGGCAAAGGAGCACCTATAATGCTAAGGGATAGCAACCTAATACCGACGCTGTTGAGAGACGGCAACCCATTATCTATACTGCTAAGAGATGGCAACTCAGTACCTACACTGCTGAGATGGCAACCAAGTACCTATAGTACTGAGAGATAGCAACCACAACCTATACTGATGCGGGATGGCAACCCAGTTCCTGTACTGCTGAGAGGTGGCAACCCGTCACCTATAGTGCTGAGAGATGGCAACCCATACCTATGTTGTTAACAGACAGGGACCCACTGCCTATATTGCTGAGCGGTGGCAATCCAGTATCTACGCTGTTGATAGATGGCAACCCAATACTGCTGAAAGAAAGCAGTATATTGTTAAGAGATGGCAACCTAATGCCTTTTCTTGTGACAGATGGCAACCTAATGCCTTTTCTTGTGACAGATGGCAACCTAATGCCTTTTCTTGTGACAGATGACAACCTAATGACTTTACTTGTGACAGATGGCAACCTAATGCTTTTGCTTGTGACAGATGGCAACCTAATGCCTTTGCTTGTGACAGATGGCAACCTAATGCCTTTGCTTGTGACAGATGGCAACCTAATGCTTTTGCTTGTGACAGATGGCAACCTAATGCCTTTGCTTGTGACAGATAGTAACCTAATGCCTTTGCTTGTGACAGATGGCAACCTAATGCTTTTGCTTGACAGATGGCAGCCTAATGCTTTTGCTTGTGACAGATGGTAACCTAATGCTTTTGCTTGTGACAGATGGCAACCTAATGCCTTTGCTTGTGACAGATGGCAGCCTAATGCTTTTGCTTGTGACAGATGGTAACCTAATGCTTTTGCTTGTGACAGATGGCAGCCTAATGCTTTTGCTTGTGACAGATGGCAACCTAATGCTTTTGCTTGTGACAGATGGTAACCTGATACCTTTGCTTGTGACAGATGAGAACGAAGTACCGATACCTGGCTGGTGGACAGTGATTACTCCGAGGATTTACTCTGAAGACCTCGCATGGAAAGTGATTAAGCAATTGCGATGAAGATCCGTCATGCCGGAGACCTGTCTGTCCTCGCTTCTTACCACTAGTGAGATGTGCACTGAGAGAGCTGATGGTCTTCTAATTATCTTAAACACGTATAAAGGTGTTCGAAATGTTTCCTATGATCGCTTTAACTTGACGTTGACGCCCTCATTATTCTAGTAGTTGATGGCCCACAGCCTATATAATCAAGCAACTCTCCAGCAACAAATAACTTCACTTCATTTTTCTTTCCCTGATAATATGAGGCATCTATGGCGACATACGACCAGATAACAGAACCCTCATGTGTTATCTTATATATGTACCATCTGATCCTCTTCCATTTGAAGTATCCGTGTTCCTTTTAAAGTTAAAATCTCATTCTCATTCTCATCTTAGCTAACCACAACCTGGGGATCTCTCGTACACAGTAAAGTTGATTCGACCAAAGACAGTGAGATAATGATCATAATGTTATCATCCAGGTTCCTCTCCCTGAAGCTTGAGCATCCAGCCTGACCTGGACCAGTAGAAAATGATGAGTTTTGTGGCGTAATATCAACTTCAGTGGTGAAAAAATTGACGTTTATTTTATAATACTTTTGTATTTGTTTTCAGTACGACTCGTTCTAATGGTGCAGTGGTTAGTGTTGCTGACCATGACGCATTCAGGGGCTACCGGGGAGTCGAACGCGAAGGTTCGAATCCTGGTTGCGGCAGTCGCTCCACAGTCAACACAGATGGTCATCCTGCCGTAGGGTTTGATGAACTGGGTACCTGGCTTAGGCTAGGGTATATGTATATACAAAGCGTTAATGAGATGGCCTTGATTCAGGCATTCAGTTGCCCGTGGTCAGCATAAGACTAACTAGCCACCACACCACCTACTGGTCATTGAACCATCTGGTGCTCCCACAGCACCTGCTGGTCAGCAAACCATGTGGTGCTCAGCACACCATCTGGTGCTCAGCACAACACTCGGTGGTCAGAACACCAATAGCAGGTTAGCTCACCAGTACCTGATCAACATATCACAAGCTGGTCAACATAGAAAGCACAATTGGTTAGCACACCACCAACTGGTCAGCACACTTGGTCAGCACAGAACGTGTTCATCAACACACCATCACCTGATCATCACATGACGAGCTGTCACATGCAAGCCTTTCAACCTCCTAAATGTTCAGGCTTCGATACCCTAAACACTTACCATACCTTACGCACTGTGTTCTATGAAAAGTATGCGTTCATATGCACTATTATTGTATATATATATATATATATATATATATATATATATATATATATATATATATATATATTAGACTTTGTCGCTGTCTCCCGCGTTAGCTAGGTAGCGCAAGGAAACAGACGAAAGAATGGCCCAACACACCCACATACACATGTATATACATACACATCCACACACGCACATATACATACCTATACATCTCAACGTATACATATATATACACACACAGATATGTATATATATACATATATTCACATGCACATAATTCATACTGTTTGCCCTTATTCATTCCCGTCCCCACCCCGCCACACATGAAATAACAACCCCCTCACCCCGCATGTGCGCGAGGTTGCGCTAGGAAAAGACAACAAAGGCCGCATTCGTTCACGCTCAGTCTCTAGCTGTCAAGTATAATGCACCGAAACCACAGCTCCCATTCCACATCCAGGCCCCACAAAACTTTCCATGGTTTACCCCAGAAGCTTCACATGCCCTGGTTCAATCAATTGACAGCACGTCGGCCCCGGTATATCACATCGTTCCAATTCACTCTATTCCTTGCACGCCTTTCACCCTCCTGCATGTTCAGGCCCCGATCACTCAAAATCTTTTTCACTCCATCTTTCCACCTCCAATTTGGTCTCCCACTTCTCGTTCCCTCCACCTCTGACACATATATCCTCTTGGTCAGTCTTTCTTCACTCATTTTCTCCATGTGACCAAACCATTTCAAAACACCCTCTTCTGCTCTCTCAGCCACACTCTTTTTCTTACCACACATCTCTCTTACCGTTTCATTACTTACTCGATCAAATCACCTCACACCACATATTGTCCTCAAACATCTCATTTCCAGCACATCCACCCTCCTCCGCACAACTCTATCTATATAGCCCACGCTTCGCAACCATATGTCATTATTGGAACCACTATTCCTTCAAACATACCCAATTTTGCTCTCCAAAATAACATTCTCGACTTCCACACATTCTTCAACGCTCCCAGAACTTTCGCTCCCTCCCCCACCTTATGATTCACTTCCATTTCCATGGTCCCATCCGCTGCCAAATCCACTCCCAGACACCTAGAACACTTCACTTCCTCCAGTTTTTCTCCATTCAAACTTACCACCTCCCAAATGACTTTTCCCTCAACCCTACTGTACCTAATAACCTTGTTCTTATTCACATTTACTCTCAGCTTTCTTCTTTCACACACTTTACCAAACTCAGTCACCAGCTCCTGCAGTTTCTCACCCGAATCAGCCACCAGTGCTGTATCATCAGCGAACAACAACTGACTCACTTCCCAAGCTCTCGCATCCACAACAGACTGCATACTTGCCCCTCTTTCCAAAACTCTTGCATTCACCTCCCTAACAACCCCATCCATAAACAAATTAAACAACCACGGAGACATCACACACCCCTGCCGCAAACCAACATTCACTGAGAACCAATCACTTTCCTCTCTTCCTACACGTACACATGCTTTACATTTTTTTTTTTTTTGATTAGCTGACACACCATGGGCAAATGAAACCTTCAATCGGTATACAATGCTGTAATACCTTATATTCGACCAACCGCTAGGGGTGGATGAACAGCTGGGTTTACAGGGGACCCCTTTGTCGCAACCAGAATTTGAATCTGGGGGGCCCTGTGTAAAAACTCAGGACGCTAACCACGACACCAAGGAGGTCCATAAACAGTTTTATTCCGATCAGGTGAAATTAAAGACTTTGATTAGTTATGCCATTTCTTTCTCCTCGTGTCTTCAATATTCTCAATATCCAACTGATTATCTTCGATGATTACTTATTTTCTCTGTTGTGCGCCCCAAAAGGTAAGGTCATCCAACCTGGATCTTGGTCGCGTCTCTCTCGTCTTACCATCATTTTCCTTTACGGCTTGTACTCTCGAGTTCTTCGTTCCTTCAGTATCCCCATCTGACTATTTTCCTCCTAGTCATCATATCAAGTAAGGGATCCATTTGGGAAACTTTTGAATCATCCTTGTAGGTTCTAAAAACATCCTCAGTCCTTTTTTCCCTCTACCCAAGTCCTTCATCGTCCACAGGATAGAATACCACGTAGCAGCTTGCTCTGCACCGTCAACAGTTTTTGGGGGGGAAAAATCTCGTTATGAACTGAATTACTTCTTAAAGGCACAGTTAAAACCCTTTTCTAATTGTGTCAGAACAGAAAAACGAGAATAAAGTGCTAAGATAAGAGTTTAAGGACAATTTTGTAGGCGACTGAAAACACCCAGTGGGGGAAGGAAGCAGTTAAATTGAGTGAAAGGAGCCCAAACCAAAAGGCCCCCCAATGTATTAAGGTACGGAAACCGACCACCTCCTCCTCCGGGAAAACGTCCTCACGTCCTGCTTACGGGTCTAATACAGGTCACCAGTCCTCCTTCAAAACCGTGGGACAATTAGCCCTTCTGGTCCCCTTTCCCTTAAACATTTTCGTCGAAACAGCGATGTCTCTCATTGAGCCCTTTCTTTCCGCTACCACTGTCCCCCTAAAGAGAAAAAGGTTTAACCTCGAATTTAAATTTTTTCCTCCACAGTAAATCCAAGAAACCATTTTCCCAAACTGACCTTTTTTTAACCCCCTCGTCGGGAAAACCACGACTTTGCTTCCACACCAAACCCTGAAGGGGGTAAATGGCAAAATACTTATGTTTATAGGGTTTAGGGTGGCAATTTTTCCCTGGAAAACAACCATTATGAGAAATCCCCCTTCCGTTAAAAGCAAGAAAAAAAGAAAACATTGAGGAAAATCTCGACCATTGTTGACATATCGGAAAGGGCAAAAAAAGAGCAAGAAAAAAAACATCAAAATCTCAGGGTGAAGGAATGATAAGACCGCCCTTTTAAAACTCCAAAGCAAGTCTGGCTCTGAACACCATGAGCCATTAGCTCGAGGCGGGGAGGCCCTGTGTTTAAAGTCCATTAACTTGGGGCACAGTTGTATTTAGGCTCATGCCTTGCCTACTACCCCTCGAGGGTACGATAACATCAAAAGGTGAGGAAGTGTCATGATCAGCAAGTCCCCTGGAACTTATTCCCTAAAATATCACTGTCTACCCATACAGCCAGAGAACGGACGAACAGAGAACATTTTAAGCAACGCGCAAAACTCTGAGGTATGAAAAAAACAAAAATATTGGCAAAGAAGGAAAGAACGAACTGTCACAGAATCCCTGAAGCCCCTGGGGGCATATGGGGCTTACCCCCGGCAGGAAACTCCACAACTGTGCGGGAAAAAATCGATTTGAATGGGCAATAAACATTTTCTTTACTGAAAATTTCCTGACAAAGATTTCAAATAAACAAAAGAACGACGCTCCTCTGCAACCCAGTACCTACACTGCTGATATGGCAACCCAGTACCTACACTGCTGATATGGCAACCCCGTACCTACACTGCTGATATTTTGGCCAAAACCCCGTACCTATACTTTCTGAGATGGCAACCCAGTACTTACACGCTGAGAGATGGTAAACCCAGTTTCCGACACTGACAAGAGATGGCAATGGAGCACCTATAATGCTAAGGGATAGCAACCCCAATACCGACGCTGTTGGAGAAGGCAACCCCCTTATCTATAATGCAAAAAGATGGCAACCCAGTAAACCCACACTGCTGAAATGGGAACCCCGTAAACCCATACGCTAGAGGCAACCCAGTTCCCAACAACCCCCTACCCGGAGTGGCAACCCAGTACCTTCTGCTGAAAATGGAAACCCCTACCTATACTGCTTTAAAATGGCAACCCAGTACCTACACTGCTGAGATTTGGGAACCAAGTACCTATATTACTGAGAATAGCAACCACAAACCCATACTGATGCGGGAGGCAACCCCTTTTCCCGTACTGCTGAGAGTGGCAACCCTTTACCTATAGTGCTGAGAGATGGCAACCCCCAAAAAAACCTATGTTGTTTTAAAAACAGGGACCCCCCTGCCTATATTGCTGAGCGGTGGCAATCCAGTATCTACGCTGTTGAAAAAATGGGGAACCCAATACTGCTGAAAGAAAGCAGTATAATTTTTAAGAGATGGCAACCTAATGCCTTTTCTTGTGACAGATTGGCAACCAAAACCTTTTCTGTGACAGATGGAACCAATGCCTTTTTTTGTGACAGAAAGGGCAACCTAATGAATTTGCTTTTACAGATGGTAACCTAATACCTTTTCTTGTGACAGATGACAACCAATGCCTTTTCTTGTGACAGTGGCAACCCCAATGCCTTTTTTTTGTGAAAGATGACAACCTAATGACTTTGCTTGTGACAGATGGTAACCTAATCCTTTCTTGGACAGATGGCAACCTAAAACTTTTGCTTGTGACCGATGGTAACCCAATCTTTTTCTTGTGACAAAAGGCAACCCCAATGCTTTTGCTTGTAAAAGATGGAAAATAATGCCTTTGCTTGTGACAGATGGCAACTAATGCCTTTGCTTGTGACAGATGCAAACCCAATGCCTTTGCTTTTTGACAATTTCAACCTAATGCTTTTGCTTGTGACAGATGCAACCTAATGCCCTTTTTTTGGGGACAGATGGCAAACCCAATGCTTTTGCTTGTTTCAGATGGCAACCTAATGCCTTTTCTTGTACAGGAAAGACAACCTAATGCCTTTTTTGTGACAGATGGCAACCTAATGCCTTTTCTTGTGACAGATGACAACCTAATGACTTTTCTTGTGACAAAAAATGGTAACCTAATCCTTTTTCCCTTTTGACAGAGATGGCAACCTAATGCTTTTGCTTGTGACAGATGGAAAACCCAATCTTTTGCTTGTACAGAAAAGCAACCCCAATGCTTTTTCTTGTAACAGATGTAACTAATGCCGTTTGCTTGTGACAGAAAGCAACCTAATGCCTTTGCTTTTGACAGATGGCAACCCAATGCTTTACTTGTGACAGATGGCAACCTAATGCTTTTGCTTGTGACAGATTGTAACCTAATGCTTTTGCTTGTGACAGATGGCAACCTAATGCTTTTGCTTGTACAGATGGCAACCTAATGCCTTTGCTTTTTGACAGATGACAACCTAATGCCTTTGCTTGTGACAGATGGCAACCTAATGCCTTTTCGGGGACGATGGCAATCAAAAACTTTTGCTTGGAAAAGATGCAACCTAATGCTTTTGCTTGTGACAGAATGGCAACCTAATGCTTTTGCTTTTGACAGAGGGAACCTAATACTTTTGCTTGTGACAGATGGCAATCTAATGCTTTTGCTTGTGACAGATGGTAACCTAATGCCTTTGCTTGTGACAGATGGCCCCCAAATTTTGCTTTTGCTTGTGACAGATGGTAACCAATGCTTTTGCTTTTGACAGAATGGTAACCTAAGGCTTTTGTTTGTGACAGATGCACCCTAATGCTTTTGCTTGTGACAGAGGGAAACCAAAAGGCTTTTGCTTGTGACAGAGGGTAACCTAATCCCTTTGCTTGGGGGGGACAGATGAAACGAAGTACCGATACTGGCTGGGGACAGTTTTACCCGAGGATTCACTCTGAAGTACCTCGGCATAGCAAAGTGGTTAAGCAATTGCGAGGGAAATCCTTTTCATGCCGGGGGGACCTTCTGTCCTCCCCTTCTTACCACTAGTGAGATGTGCACTGAGAGAGCTGAGGGCCCTTCTGATTATCCTAAACACGTATAAAGGTGTTCAAAAACGTTTCCTATGATCGCTTTAAACTTGACGTTGAGGGCCCTCTTTTATTCAAAGTAGTTGATGGCCCACCACCTATATAATCAAGCAACTCCCCCAGCAACAATATCTTCACTTCATTTTTCTTTCCCTGAAATATGAGGCATCTATGGCGACATACGACCAGTTTAACAGAACCCTCATGTGTAATCTTATATAGTACCATCTGATCCTCTTCCTTTTTAAGAAACCGTTTTCCTTTTAAATTTTAAAATCTCTTTCTCATTCTCATTTTAAAGCTAACCACAACCTGGGATCTCTCGTACCACAGTAAAGTTGATTCAAACCAAAGACAGTAAAGATAATGTCATAATGTTATCATCCAGTTCCTCTCCCTGAAGCTTGAGCATCCAGCCTGACCTGGATCAGTAGAAAATGATGATTTTTGTGGTGTAAAAATTCAACTTCAGTGGTGAAAAAATTGACGTTTTTTTTAATAATACTTTTGTTTTTGTTTCAGTACGACTCGTTCTAATGGGGCAGTGGTTTGGTTGCTGACCATGACGCATTCAGGGCTACGCCGTGGAGTCGAACGCGAAGGTTCGAATCCTGGTTGCGGCAGTCCCCCACAGTCAACACAATGGTCATCCTGCCGTAGGGGTTTTATGAACTGGGGACCTGGCTTAGGGTAGGGTAAAATGTATATACAAAGCCCTTAATGAGATGGGCCCTTTATTCAGGCATTCAGTTCCTGTCAACATAAGACTAAAATTGCCACCACCCCACCTACTGGTCCCTTTTAAAACCCTCTGGGCTCCCACAGCACCCCGCTGGGCACAAACCCTGTGGTGCTCAGCAAAAAACCATCTGGTGCTCACACAACACTCGGTGGTCAAAACACCAATAAACAGGTTAGCCACCAGTACCTGATCAACATATCACAAGCTGGTCAACATAGAAAGCACAATTGGTTAGCACACCCCCAACTGTTTAGCACAAAATTGGTCAGCACAAAAACGTGTTCATCAACAAAACCATCACCTGAACATTTACATGACGAGCTGTCACATGCAAGCCTTTTAACCCCCTAAATGTTCAGGCTTCGATACCCTAAAACATTTACCGAACCTTACGTAAACACTGTGTTCTATGAAAAGTAGCGTTCATTAAAGCACTAATTTTTGTATTTTTTTTTTTTTTTTTCAAACTATTTCGCCCAATTTCCCGCGGTTAGACGAGGAAGCGTTAAGAACAGAGGACTGGGCCTTTATTTTGGAATATCCTCACCTGGCCCCCTCGTTTCCTTCTTTTGGAAACAAAAAAAAAAAAAAAAAAACAGACGAAAGAATGGCCCAACACACCCACATACACATGTATATCCCTACAAAAATCCACACACGCACCTATACATACCTATACATCTCAACGTATAAAATATATATACACAAAACAGATATGTATATATATACATATATTTCACATGCACATAATTTTATACTGTTTTTCCCTTTTTCATTCCCGTCCCCACCCCGCCACACATGAAATAACAACCCCCCCACCCCGCAGTGCGCGAGGTTTCCCCCAGGAAAAGACAACAAAGGGCCGCATTTTGTTCACGCTCATCCCCTAGCGTCAAATAAAATGCCCCGAAACCACAGCCCCATTCCACATCCAGGGGCCCCCCAAAACTTTTTTCCTTATATATCTTAACTAATAATTTAATTTTTTTTCCAATTGTTTTACCCCAGAAGCTTCACATGCCCTGGTTCAATCAATTGACAGCACTGTGAAACGCCCCGGTATATCAAAATCGTTCCCAAATTTACTCTATTCCTTGCACCCTTTCACCCTCCGCATGTTCAGGCCCCGATCACTCAAAATTTTTTCACTCCATCTTTCCACCTCCAATTTGGTCTCCCAAAAACCTTTGTTTTCCCCCCACCTCTGACACATATATCCTCTTGGGCAGTTTTTTTCTTCACCATTTTCTCCAGTGACCAAACCCCCCTTTAAAACAAACCCTCTTCGCTCTCTCAAACCACCTCTTTTTCTTACCCACATCTCCCCTAAACCCCACTTTTCTCTTACCGTTTCATTACTTTTCTCGAAACAAATCACCTCAAAACCAAAATATTGTCCTCAAAAAATCTCATTTCCAGCACATCCACCCTCCTGCGCACAACTCTATCCATAGCCCACGCCTCGCAACCATACAACATTGTTGGAACCACTATTCCTTCAAACATACCCTTTTTTTGCTTTCCGAGGTAATGTTCTCGACTTCCACACATTCTTCAAGGCCCCCAGGATTTTCGCCCCCTCCCCCACCCTATGATCCACTTCCGCTTCCATGGTTCCATCCGCTGCCAGATCCACTCCCAGATATCTAAAACACTTCACTTCCTCCAGTTTTTCTCCATTCAAACTCACCTCCCAATTGACTTGACCCTCAACCCTACTGTACCTAATAACCTTGCTCTTATTCACATTTACTCTTAACTTTCTTCTTCCACACACTTTTCCAAACTCAGTCACCAGCTTCTGCAGTTTCTCACATGAATCAGCCACCAGCGCTGTATCATCAGCGAACAACAACTGACTCACTTCCCAAGCTCTCTCATCCCCAACAGACTTCATACTTGCCCCTCTTTCCAAAACTCTTGCATTTACCTCCCTAACAACCCCATCCATAAACAAATTAAACAACCATGGAGACATCACACACCCCTGCCGCAAACCTACATTCACTGAGAACCAATCACTTTCCTCTCTTCCTACACGTACACATGCCTTACATATATATATATATATATATATATATATATATATATATATATATATATATATATATATATATTGAAACATCTGAACCTACGTTCTAGTGCGACGGGTTATGAAGCTCTTAGTCATTGCTCATTCTTTGTATTTCACGAAGTTTACTAAATCGATGCAGACGTTAACGGTTGTTTGGATGCCTTTTGTTTTTCGCAATTTCTCCCGTTTGGTATTCTTTTTTTTTTTTTTTTTTTGATTAGCTGACACACCATGGGCAAATGAAACCTTCAATCTGTATACATGCTGTAAATACCCTTTATCGACCAACCGCTAGGGGTGGATGAACAGCTGGGTTTACAGTGGACCCCTTGTCGCAACCAGAATTTGAATCTGGGCGGCCTGTGTATACGTCAGGACGCTAACCACTACACCAAGGAGGTCCATAACAGTGTTATTCCGATCAGGTGAAATTAAAGACTTTGATTAGTTATGCCATTTCTTGCTCCTCTGGTCTTCAATATTCTCAATATCCAACTGATTATCTTCGATGATTACTTATTTTCTCTGTTGTGCGCTCCAAAGGTAAGGTCATCCACACCTGGATCTTGGTCGCGTCTCTCTCGTCTTACCATCAGTTCCATTACGGTCTTGTACTCTCGAGTTCTTCGTTCCTTCAGTATCGCATCTGACTATTTTCCTCACTAGTCATCATATCAGATGTAAGGGATCCACTGGGAGACTTGGGTGAATCATCCTTGTAGGTTCTCAAACATCCTCAGTCGGCGAGTTTCCTCTATCAAGTCCTTCATCGTCCACAGGGATAGTAAGACGCGTAGCTGCGTTGCTCTGCACCGTCAGACAGTTATTGTAGGGGGAAAATCTCGTTATGAACTGAATTACTTCTTAAAGGCACAGTTAGAACCTTCTAATTGTGTCTAGACACGAGAATAAAGTGCTAAGATAAGAGTTTAAGGACAATATGTAGGCGACTGAAAACATCCAGTGCGGGAAGGAAGCAGTTAAAGTGAGTGAAAGGAGTCCACGAAGTCCCCATGTATTAAGGTACCGCACCGACCACCTCCTCCTCCAGGCACGTCCTCACGTCCTGCTTACGGGTCTACAGGTCACCAGTCTCCTTCTACCGTAGGACATATTAGTCTTCTGGTCTTCCTTCCTTCAACACTTCGTCAGAAACAGCGATGTCTCTCATTGAGACCTTCATCCGCTACCACTGTCGCCCTAAAGAGCAAAGGTTTAACCTCGAACTTATGTTTTCCTCCACAGTAAATGCCAAGTATCACTTTCTCACTGACCTTTTCTTAACCTCTCGTCAGGAAACCACGACTTTGCTTCCACACACGAACTCCTGAAGGTGGTAAACTGGCAAAATACTTGATGTTTATGACGGTACGTGGCAACTTTTCTGTGAAAACAACCAGTTATGAGAAATCTCTCCGTTCATGCAAGAAAAAAGAAAACATTGAGGAAAATCTCGACCAGTTGTTGACATATCGGAAATGGCAAAGAAGAGCAGAGAAATAAACATCAAAATCTCAGGGTGAAGGAATGATAAGACCGACCTTACAAACTCCAAAGCAAGTCTGGCTCTGAACACCATGAGCACATTAGCTCGAGGCGAGGAGGACCTGTGTTCAGTCCATTAACTTAGGCACAGTTGTATTTAGGCTCATGGCCTTCCTCCTACCCCTCGAGGGTACGATAACATAGCAAGGTGAGGAAGTGTCATGATCAAGTCCCCTGGGAACTTATTCCCTATATATCTACTGTCTACCATACAGCCAGAGAGACGGACGAACAGAGAACACTTTAGCAACGCGCATAACTCTGAGGTATGAAAGAAACAGAAATATTGGCAAAGAAGGAAAGAACGAACTGTCACACGAATCCCTGAAGCCCCTGGGGTCATATGGGGTCTTACCCCCGGCATGGAAACTCCACAACGTGTGCGGAAAAGATCGATTTGAATGGTCAATATACATTTTCTTTACTGAAAATTTTCCTGACAAAGATTTCAAATAAACAAATGAACGACGCTCCTCTGCAACCCAGTACCTACACTGCTGATATGGCAACCCAGTACCTACACTGCTGATATGGCAACCCAGTACCTACACTGCTGATATGGCAACCCAGTACCTATACTGCTGAGATGGCAACCCAGTACTTACACTGCTGAGAGATGGTAAACTAGTGCCGACACTGACAAGAGATGGCAATGGAGCACCTATAATGCTAAGGGATAGCAACCTAATACCGACGCTGTTGAGAGACGGCAACCCATTATCTATAATGCTAAGAGATGGCAACCCAGTACCTACACTGCTGATATGGCAATCCAGTACCTATACTGCTGAGACGGCAACCCAGTGCCTACACACTCCCGAGAGATGGCAACCCAGTACCTGTGCTGCTCAGAGATGGTAATCCAGTACCTATACTGCTTGAAGATGGCAACTCAGTACCTACACTGCTGAGATGGCAACCAAGTACCTATATTACTGAGAGATAGCAACCACAACCTATACTGATGCGGGATGGCAACCCAGTTCCTGTACTGCTGAGAGGTGGCAACCCGTCACCTATAGTGCTGAGAGATGGCAACCCATACCTATGTTGTTAACAGACAGGGACCCAGTGCCTATATTGCTGAGCGGTGGCAATCCAGTATCTACGCTGTTGATAGATGGCAACCCAATACTGCTGAAAGAAAGCAGTATATTGTTAAGAGATGGCAACCTAATGCCTTTTCTTGTGACAGATGGCAACCTAATGCCTTTTCTTGTGACAGATGGTAACCTAATGCCTTTTCTTGTGACAGATGACAACCTAATGACTTTGCTTTTGACAGATGGTAACCTAATACCTTTTCTTGTGACAGATGACAACCTAATGCCTTTTCTTGTGACAGATGGCAACCTAATGCCTTTTCTTGTGACAGATGACAACCTAATGACTTTGCTTGTGACAGATGGTAACCTAATACCTTTTCTTGTGACAGATGGCAACCTAATGCTTTTGCTTGTGACAGATGGTAACCTAATACTTTTGCTTGTGACAGATGGCAACCTAATGCTTTTGCTTGTAACAGATGGTAACCTAATGCCTTTGCTTGTGACAGATGGCAACTAATGCCTTTGCTTGTGACAGATGGCAACCTAATGCTTTTGCTTGTGACAGATGGCAACCTAATGCTTTTGCTTGTGACAGATGGCAACCTAATGCCTTTTCTTGTGACAGATGGCAACCTAATGCTTTTGCTTGTGACAGATGGCAACCTAATGCCTTTTCTTGTGACAGATGACAACCTAATGCCTTTTCTTGTGACAGATGGCAACCTAATGCCTTTTCTTGTGACAGATGACAACCTAATGACTTTGCTTGTGACAGATGGTAACCTAATACCTTTTCTTGTGACAGATGGCAACCTAATGCTTTTGCTTGTGACAGATGGTAACCTAATACTTTTGCTTGTGACAGATGGCAACCTAATGCTTTTGCTTGTAACAGATGGTAACCTAATGCCTTTGCTTGTGACAGATGGCAACCTAATGCCTTTGCTTGTGACAGATGGCAACCTAATGCTTTTGCTTGTGACAGATGGCAACCTAATGCTTTTGCTTGTGACAGATGGTAACCTAATGCTTTTGCTTGTGACAGATGGCAACCTAATGCTTTTGCTTGTAACAGATGGCAACCTAATGCCTTTGCTTGTGACAGATGACAACCTAATGCCTTTGCTTGTGACAGATGGCAACCTAATGCCATTGCTTGTGACAGATGGCAATCTAATGCTTTTGCTTGAGACAGATGGCAACCTAATGCTTTTGCTTGTGACAGATGGCAACCTAATGCTTTTGCTTGTGACAGATGGCAATCTAATACTTTTGCTTGTGACAGATGGCAATCTAATGCTTTTGCTTGTGACAGATGGTAACCTAATGCCTTTGCTTGTGACAGATGGCAACCTAATGCTTTTGCTTGTGACAGATGGTAACCTAATGCTTTTGCTTGTGACAGATGGTAACCTAATGCTTTTGTTTGTGACAGATGGCAGCCTAATGCTTTTGCTTGTGACAGATGGCAGCCTAATGCTTTTGCTTGTGACAGATGGTAACCTGATACCTTTGCTTGTGACAGATGAGAACGAAGTACCGATACGTGGCTGGTGGACAGTGATTACTCCGAGGATTCACTCTGAAGACCTCGCATGCAAAGTGGTTAAGCAATTGCGATGGACATCCGTCATGCCGGAGACCTGTCTGTCCTCGCTTCTTACCACTAGTGAGATGTGCACTGAGAGAGCTGATGGTCTTCTGATTATCCTAAACACGTATAAAGGTGTTCGAAACGTTTCCTATGATCGCTTTAACTTGACGTTGACGGCCCTCATTATTCTAGTAGTTGATGGCCCACAGCCTATATAATCAAGCAACTCTCCAGCAACAAATAACTTCACTTCATTTTTCTTTCCCTGAAAATATGAGGCATCTATGGCGACATACGACCAGATAACAGAACCCTCATGTGTAATCTTATATATGTACCATCTGATCCTCTTCCATTTGAAGTATCCGTGTTCCTTTTAAAGTTAAAATCTCATTCTCATTCTCATCTTAGCTAACCACAACCTGGGGATCTCTCGTACACAGTAAAGTTGATTCGACCAAAGACAGTGAGATAATGATCATAATGTTATCATCCAGGTTCCTCTCCCTGAAGCTTGAGCATCCAGCCTGACCTGGATCAGTAGAAAATGATGAGTTTTGTGGTGTAATATCAACTTCAGTGGTGAAAAAATTGACGTTTATTTTATAATACTTTTGTTTTTGTTTTCAGTACGACTCGTTCTAATGGTGCAGTGGTTAGTGTTGCTGACCATGACGCATTCAGGGGCTACCGGGGAGTCGAACGCGAAGGTTCGAATCCTGGTTGCGGCAGTCGCTCCACAGTCAACACAGATGGTCATCCTGCCGTAGGGTTTGATGAACTGGGTACCTGGCTTAGGCTAGGGTATATGTATATACAAAGCGTTAATGAGATGGCCTTGATTCAGGCATTCAGTTGCCCATGGTCAACATAAGACTAACTAGCCACCACACCACCTACTGGTCATTGAACCATCTGGTGCTCCCACAGCACCTGCTGGTCAGCAAACCATGTGGTGCTCAGCACACCATCTGGTGCTCAGCACAACACTCGGTGGTCAGAACACCAATAGCAGGTTAGCTCACCAGTACCTGATCAACATATCACAAGCTGGTCAACATAGAAAGCACAATTGGTTAGCACACCACCAACTGGTCAGCACACTTGGTCAGCACAGAACGTGTTCATCAACACACCATCACCTGATCATCACATGACGAGCTGTCACATGCAAGCCTTTCAACCTCCTAAATGTTCAGGCTTCGATACCCTAAACATTACCATACCTTACGCACTGTGTTCTATGAAAAGTATGCGTTCATATGCACTATTATTGTATTTTTTTTTTTTTTTTCAAACTATTCGCCATTTCCCGCGTTAGCGAGGTAGCGTTAAGAACAGAGGACTGGGCCTTTTTTGGAATATCCTCACCTGGCCCCCTCTGTTCCTTCTTTTGGAAAAAAAAAAAAAAAAAAAAAAAAAACAGACGAAAGAATGGCCCAACACACCCACATACACATGTATATACATACACATCCACACACGCACATATACATACCTATACATCTCAACGTATACATATATATACACACACAGATATGTATATATATACATATATTCACATGCACATAATTCATACTGTTTGCCCTTATTCATTCCCGTCCCCACCCCGCCACACATGAAATAACAACCCCCTCACCCCGCATGTGCGCGAGGTTGCGCTAGGAAAAGACAACAAAGGCCGCATTCGTTCACGCTCAGTCTCTAGCTGTCAAGTATAATGCACCGAAACCACAGCTCCCATTCCACATCCAGGCCCCACAAAACTTTCCATGGTTTACCCCAGAAGCTTCACATGCCCTGGTTCAATCAATTGACAGCACGTCGGCCCCGGTATATCACATCGTTCCAATTCACTCTATTCCTTGCACGCCTTTCACCCTCCTGCATGTTCAGGCCCCGATCACTCAAAATCTTTTTCACTCCATCTTTCCACCTCCAATTTGGTCTCCCACTTCTCGTTCCCTCCACCTCTGACACATATATCCTCTTGGTCAGTCTTTCTTCACTCATTTTCTCCATGTGACCAAACCATTTCAAAACACCCTCTTCTGCTCTCTCAGCCACACTCTTTTTCTTACCACACATCTCTCTTACCACACATCTCTCTTACCGTTTCATTACTTACTCGATCAAATCACCTCACACCACATATTGTCCTCAAACATCTCATTTCCAGCACATCCACCCTCCTCCGCACAACTCTATCTATATAGCCCACGCTTCGCAACCATATGTCATTATTGGAACCACTATTCCTTCAAACATACCCAATTTTGCTCTCCAAAATAACATTCTCGACTTCCACACATTCTTCAACGCTCCCAGAACTTTCGCTCCCTCCCCCACCTTATGATTCACTTCCATTTCCATGGTTCCATCCGCTGCCAAATCCACTCCCAGATATCTAGAACACTTCACTTCCTCCAGTTTTTCTCCATTCAAACTTACCACCTCCCAAATGACTTTTCCCTCAACCCTACTGTACCTAATAACCTTGTTCTTATTCACATTTACTCTCAGCTTTCTTCTTTCACACACTTTACCAAACTCAGTCACCAGCTCCTGCAGTTTCTCACCCGAATCAGCCACCAGTGCTGTATCATCAGCGAACAACAACTGACTCACTTCCCAAGCTCTCGCATCCACAACAGACTTCATACTTGCCCCTCTTTCCAAAACTCTTGCATTCACCTCCCTAACAACCCCATCCATAAACAATTAAACAACCACGGAGACATCACACACCCCTGCCGCAAACCAACATTCACTGAGAACCAGTCACTTTCCTCTCTTCCTACACGTACACATGCCTTACATCCTCGATAAAAACTTTTCACTGCTTCTGATAACTTGCCTCCCAAGTTTCACAGAACATCTCTATCAACTCTATCACATGCCTTCTCCAGATCCATAAATGCTACATACAAATCCATTTGCTTCTCTAAGTATTTCTCAAATACATTTTTCGAAGCAAACACCTGATCCACACATCCTGCACCACTTCTGAAACCACACTGCTCTTCCCCAATCTGATGCTCTGTACATACCTTCACCCTTTCAATCAATACCCTCCCATATAATTTCCCAGGAATACTCAACAAACTTATACCTCTGTAAGTTGAGCAGTCACTCTCATCCCCTTTGCCTTTGTACAATGGTACTGTGCAAGCATTCCGCCAATCCTTAGGCACCTTATCATGAGTCATACATGCAGTAGATAATATTACCAACAAGTCAACAATACAGTCACCCCTTTTTTTGATAAATTCCTCTGCAATACTATCCAAACCCGCTGCCTTGCCGGCTTTCATCTTCCGCAAAGCTTTTACTACCTCTTCTCTGTTTATCAAATCAATCTCCCTAACACTTTCACTTTGGACACCACCTCGACCAAAACACCCTATATCTGCCACTCTGTCATCGAACACATTCAAGAAAGCTTCAAAATACTCACTCCATCTCCTTCTCACATCACCGCTACTTGTTATCACCTTCCCATTAGCCCCCTTCACTGATGTTCCCATGTGTTCCCTTGTCTTAGGCACTTTATTTACCTCCTTCCAAAACATCTTTTCATTCTCCCTAAAACTTAATGATACTTTCTCACCCCAACTCTCATTTGCCCTCTTTTTCACCTCTTGCACCTTTCTCTTGACCTCTTGCCTATTTCTTTTATACATCTCCCACTCATTTGCATTATTTCCCTGCAAAAATCGTCCGAATGCCTATCTCTTCTCTTTCACTAATAATCTTACTTCTTCATCCCACCACTCACTACCCTTTCTAATCTGCCCACCTCCCACACTTCTCATGCCACAAGCATCTTTTGCACAAGCCATCACTGCTTCCCTAAATACATCCCATTCCTCCCCAACTCCCCTTACATCCTTACATCCTTTGTTCTCACCTTTTTCCATTTTGTACTCAGTCTCTCCTGGTACTTCCTCACACAAGTCTCCTTCCCAAGCTCACTTACTCTCACCACTCTCTTCACCCCAACATTCTCCCCTCTTTTCTGAAAATCTCTACAAATCTTCACTTTCGCCTCCACAAGAGAATGATCAGACATCTCTCCTATTGCACCTCTCAGCACATTAACATCCAAAAGTCTCTCTTTCGCGCGCCTCTCAATTAACACGTAACGCTCTCTGGCTACCTCTCCTACTTGCATACGTATACTTATGCATATCTCTCTTTTTAAACCAGATATTCCCAATCACCAGCCCTTTTTTAACACATAAATCTACAAGCTCCTCACCATTTCCATTTACAACACTGAACACCCCATATACACCAATTATTCCCTCAACTGCCACATTACTCACCTTTGCATTCAAATCACCCATCACTATAACCCGGTCTCGTGCATCAAAACTACTAATACACTCACTCACCTGCTCCCAAAATACTTGCCTCTCATCATCTTTCTTCTCATGCCCAGGTGCTTATACACCAATAATCACCCATCTCTCTCCATCAATTTTCAGTTTTAGCTATATCAATCTAGAGTTTACTTTCTTACACTCTATCACATACTCTCACCACTCCTGTTTCAGGAGTAGTGCCACTCCTTCCCTTGCTCTCATCCTCTCACTAACCCCTGACTTTACTCCCAAGACATTGCCAAACCACTCTTCCCCTTTACCCTTGAGCTTCGTTTCACTCAGAGCCAAAACATCCAGGTTCCTTTCCTCAAACATACTACCTATCTCTCCTTTTTTCTCATCTTGGTTATATCCACACACATTTAGACACCCCAATCTAAGCCTTCGAGGAGGATGAAAGTTAGAATACAAGGAGGGGAGGGTTTCTAGCCCCCCGCTCGGGTCCCCTTTAGTCGCCTTCTACGACACGTGAGGAATGCGTGGGAAGTATTCTTTCTCCCTTATCCCCAGGGGGCTGTGAAACTGTTCCGATGACAAAATCCAGAATTTCGGCGGACAATAGCGAATTATTACCCTCACAGGAGAGAGTAACATCTGGCTTCACAGGAACCAGTGACACCTAAGTTCACAAAAGCCAGTGACAGTAAGCTTAACGGAAGCCACTAACTCCTTGCCTCATACGAACCAGTGACACCTCGCATCAGAAGCAAGTGAGAACAAGCCTCTCACGAGCAAGTGACACCTAAACTCACAAGAGTCAGTGACAGCCTCACAATAGCAAGTAATACATGGCCTCACTAAAGACAGGTGACTCCTAGCCTCACAGGGGGAAGTGTCACCTAGCCACCTAACCCCGTAGGAGAATGCTAAACCTAACCTTTCTACAATACTGTGACGCAGTATATCTCTAGGACTTCGACGCACCCATAAAAATATGAGACCTCTGAAACATGAAGCAGTACAAGGATCCCAGCGCTGGTCATCGGCACTGGCCTCCCCCGGGTCACTAGCCTTCCTCAACACCGACTGATTATTATCCTCCTGCATCATGTAACCGGGTCAAGAGAGCGGCCACATCTTTACACTACGCATGCGCGGGGAGCGTCACTGGAGCGCCGCTGGACAAAGTTAAATTCCAGCCCGGCCGTGATTACGATTTCAGAAGGCACGGGTTCCAGAAGGTGGTGGCACTCCCTGGAAGCTATGTACAAGGTTCTCCAATTAAGAGAGGTGTCCCACGATGCATAATTCTGAGCGGGAGAGGCC
This sequence comes from Panulirus ornatus, assembly GCF_036320965.1. NCBI lineage: Eukaryota > Metazoa > Arthropoda > Malacostraca > Decapoda > Palinuridae > Panulirus > Panulirus ornatus. The sequence goes on along the minus strand of NC_092242.1, from coordinate 48,729,956 downwards.
AGGGTTCCGCCCTACTGTAAGTGGTGCCACGCTTGATCATTTATAAAGGCTCGCGTCTCGCGGGACGACCCTAGAGTGTCCAGCCAACAGTGTGTCTTACTTCCCACCTGTCCGCCGGTCTCATTGTGCCAACACTATCGCCTTTATGACCAAAAACTTACCTTCGTGTAATGCATGCTGACCTTGATCTGTCTCCAAAAGCTGTCTCATTATATTAACATTAAACTGATTTCTATTGAGGGACTCTTTCTTATATATATATATATATATATACATATATATATATATATATATATATATATATATATATATATATATATATACATCACTTCTACCATCTGTTGGTAACTGAACTACCTTGAGCGTGACAGGTGGTAGGCAACCAGTCGTCAGCACCGTAAGCAACTGGCTATGGAGGGACCATCTTGTTCCTTATTGCTCTTATTTACCAGCATCAACACAACGATTCTCCTCCCATCATCGCTCGTCTGCTCCTCGCGTATAGAACCATGATTCACACGTATTCTTTCCCGCAGTTTTCTGAGCACGAATTATATTTACATCCAGAATATTTACTCAGCTTATATAGTATTCACACGCTAGCTGGACTTGTGTAGATATACATACATATATTTAGGTACTGATATATATATGTGTGTATTTATATATGCAAGAAGGTATAATAGTAATGATGATGATGGTGATGATAATGATAATTATAATGATAACAATAATAATAATAATAATAATAATAATAATAATAATAATAATAATAATAATGATACTAATTATAATGATAATAATGATAACAATAATGATAATATAAATAATAATGATAATAATGATAATAATAATAATAATAATAATAATAATAGTAATAATAATAATAATAATAATAATAATGATAATGATAATAATAATAATGATAATAATAATAATAATAATAATAACAATGATAAAATAATGATAAATAATAATGATAATATCAATAGTTAGTAATAATGATATTCATGATAACAATAAGAATGATAACAATAACATGTATTAGTACTTATTCATTGACCCTCTTCCCTTTAAGGAAGGGAGTACATCCTGAGTCACAGTACATCTTAGGTCACAGTACATCTTAGGTCACAGCACAGCCTAGGTCACAGTACATCTTTGGACACAGTACATCCTAGGTAATACTGTAGTACATCCTAGGTCACAGCACAGCCTAGGTCACAGTACATCTTTGGACACAGTACATCCTAGGTAATACTGTAGTACATCCTAGGTCACAGCACAGCCTAGGTCACAGCACATCTTTGGACACAGTACATCCTAGGTAATACTGTAGTACATCCTAGGTCACAGTATAGCCTAGGTCACAGGACATCTTAGGTTACAGGGCAACCTAGGTCGCAGTACATCCTTGGTCACAGTACATCTTACGTCACAGTACATCCTTGGTCACTGTACATCCTAGGTCACAGGATATCCTAGGTCACAGTACATCCTAGGTCACAGACTGTAGGAAGACACAGCGGGGGACTGTGAAAGCCGGCCTCCTGAGGGTAGGAATATCCGACCGGGTTCCAGCGAGGTGTGGCTGGCCTGCAGGGACACAGCGACCCGCATCTTACTATCTGTGGACAACAGTGGCAACATGTCCCTCGTCCAGCACTATATGATACGTGTTGACGACTTATGGCAACGTTTATGATAGTAATATTGACGAAACTTTCGCCCGTGTGGTCTTTCTGTATCACGTCTTCGATATAACTTCAAACCGTTGTTTCTGGTCATCAGATCTTTGTTTAACGTGAAGAATGTATCGCAAATCATACCATCGAAATAATTATCTTAAAGACATCTGTTTAATCTTCCATTTAGCCCAAGTGATGACCTCAGCTGTCTTCCATACGACCAATGGTCTTGACTCACGACAATGTTAAAGTAGACGTGTGAGTGACCAGTGGGAGCCAAGCATGCTGGTGGAGGTGTGAGGAAGGCGATCTGTCTGCACGAGTGGCAGCAGGTGTTGTGCTGCCACAACAGGTGCACCGTGCTACTGGTATGGGGACAACATGAGTGATGGGTGACTCAATTCTTTATTTAGAAGTGTACATAAAGTAGGGTATGATACAGCGTGAGTCAACTTCTATTTGTCTATCTATCTATATATCCATCTACCTGCCCATAAACACAAACAAAAAAGATATGTATCATCTATCTATCTATCTATCTATCTATCTATCTATCTATCTATATATATATATATATATATATATATATATATATATATATATATATATATATATATATATATATATATTGTCCCTGGGGATAGGGGAGAGAGAATACTTCCCACGGGTTCCCTTCGTGTCGTAGAAGGCGACTAAAAGGGGAGGGAGCGGGGGGCTGGAAATCCTCCCCCCTCGTTTTTTTTTTTACTTTTCCAAAAGAAGGAACAGAGAACGAGGCCAGGTAAGGCTATTCCCTCAGAGGCCCAGTCCTCTGTTCTTAACGCTACCTTGCTAACGCGGAAAATGGCGAATAGTATGAAAGAAAAGAAAGATATATATATATATATATATATATATATATATATATATATATATATATATATATATATATATATATATATATATATATATATATATATTTGTCCCTGGGGATATAGGATTAAGAATACTTCCCACGTATACCCTGCGTGTCGTAGAAGGCGACTAAAAGGGGAGGGAGCGGGGGGCTGGAAATCCTCCCCTCTCGTTTTTTTTTTTCTTTTTTTAATTTTCCAAAAGAAGGAACAGAGGGGGCCAGGTGAGGATATTCCAAAAAAGGCCCAGTCCTCTGTTCTTAACGCTACCTCGCTAACGCGGGAAATGGCGAATAGTTTAAAAGAATATATATATATATATATATATATATATATATATATATATATATATATATATATATATATATATATATATATATATATTTTTTTTTTTTTTTTTTTGCTTTGTCGCTGTCTCCCGCGTTTGCGAGGTAGCGCAAGGAAACAGACGAAAGAAATGGCCCAACCCACCCCCATACACATGTATATACATACGTCCCCACACGTAAATATACATACCTACACAGCTTTCCATGGTTTACCCCAGACGCTTCACATGCCTTGATTCAATCCACTGACAGCACGTCAACCCCGGTATACCACATCGCTCCAATTCACTCTATTCCTTGCCCTCCTTTCACCCTCCTGCATGTTCAGGCCCCGATCACACAAAATCTTTTTCACTCCATCTTTCCACCTCCAATTTGGTCTCCCTCTTCTGCTCGTTCCCTCCACCTGCAACACATATATCCTCTTGGTCAATCTTTCCTCACTCATTCTTTCCATGTGACCAAACCATTTCAAAACACCCTCTTCTGCTCTCTCAACCACGCTCTTTTTATTTCCACACATCTCTCTTACCCTTACGTTACTTACTCGATCAAACCACCTCACACCACACATTGTCCTCAAACATCTCATTTCCAGCACATCCATCCTCCTGCGCACAACTCTATCCATAGTCCACGCCTCGCAACCATACAACATTGTTGGAACCACTATTCCTTCAAACATACCCATTTTTGCTTTCCGAGATAATGTTCTCGACTTCCACACATTCTTCAAGGCTCCCAGAATTTTCGCCCCCTCCCCCACCCTATGATCCACTTCCGCTTCCATGGTTCCATCCGCTGCCAGATCCACTCCCAGATATCTAAAACACTTCACTTCCTCCAGTTTTTCTCCATTCAAACTCACCTCCCAATTGACTTGACCCTCAACCCTACTGTACCTAATAACCTTGCTCTTATTCACATTTACTCTTAACTTTCTTCTTTCACACACTTTACCAAACTCAGTCACCAGCTTCTGCAGTTTCTCACATGAATCAGCCACCAGCGCTGTATCATCAGCGAACAACAACTGACTCACTTCCCAAGCTCTCTCATCCCCAACAGACTTCATACTTGCCCCTCTTTCCAAAACTCTTGCATTCACCTCCCTAACAACCCCATCCATAAACAAATTAAACAACCATGGAGACATCACACACCCCTGCCGCAAACCTACATTCACTGAGAACCAATCACTTTCCTCTCTTCCTACACGTACACATGCCTTACATCCTCGATAAAAACTTTTCACTGCTTCTAACAACTTGCCTCCCACACCATATATTCTTAATACCTTCCACAGAGCATCTCTATCAACTCTATCATATGCCTTCTCCAGATCCATAAATGCTACATACAAATCCATTTATATATCCATATATATATATATATATATATATATATATATATATATATATATATATATATATATATATATATATACCTATACATCTCAACGTATACATATATATACACACACAGACATATACATGTACATAATTCATACTGTCTGTCTTTATTCACTTACATCGCCACCCCGCCACACATGAATATAACAACCCCCTCCTCCCCTCATGTGCGCGAGGTAGCGCCAGGAAAAGACAACAAAGGCCACATTCGTTCACACTCAGTCTCTAGCTGTCATGTAATAATGCACCGAAACCACAGCTCCCTTTCCACATCCAGGCCCCACAGAACTTTCCATGGCTTACCCCAGACGCTTCACATTTCCTGGTTCAATCCATTGACAGCACGTCGACCCCGGTATATCACATCGTTCCAATTCACTCTATTCCTTTCACGCCTTTCACCCTCCTGCATGTTCAGGCCTCGATCACTCAAAATCTTTTTCGCTCCATCTTTCCACCTCCAACTTGGTCTCCCACTTCTCCTCGTTCCCTCCACCTCTGACACATATATCCTTTCGGTCAATCTTTCCTCACTCATTCTCTCCATGTGACCAAACCATTTCAAAACACCCTTTCCTGCTCTCTCAACCACACTCTTTTTATTACCACACATCTCTCTAACCCTATTATTACTTACTCGATCAAACCACCTCACACCACATATTGTCCTCAAACATCTCATTTCCAGTACATCCACCCTCCTGCGCACAACTCTAACTATAGCCCACGCCTCGCAACTATATAACATTGCTGGAACCACTATTCCTTCAAACAAACCCAATTTTGCTTTCCGAGATAATGTTCTCGACTTCCACACATTCTTCAACGCTCCCAGAACTTTCGCCCCCTCCTCCACCCTATGATTCACTTCCGCTTCCATGGCTCCATCCGCTGCCAAATCCACTCCCAGATATCTAAAACATATATATATATATATATATATATATATATATATATATATATATATATATTCTATGAATGCGATTCATAAACCTTAGACCAAAAGCACGGAGGAGGGGAGGTGGGTTAGATATGCAATGCTTGAGATCAGTGTGTCGTGTAAGGAAGGTTAATCAAGTAAAAATGACAGGGCAAGAGAGATGTGTGGTAGTAAAGAAGACGTATGACATAGCCGAAGAGGGTGTGTTGTAATGGTTTGGACATATGGAGAAGATGAGTGAGGAAAAGTTGACTAAAAGGACGATGGAAGATTGGTCAGGTGATGGAAGGATGACGATGGACAGAGCGATCCCTAAATATCCGCCAGGTTGCACAAACCACACAAAATATGGTGCTCATCACAGATTCATCCTGTGCATTGTCCTAGGCTTGTCGTAGGCTTATAGGATTACAAGGAGCAACAGTTACTAATGCACAGTGAGAGGTTGTTTGACCTCCAACCCCATAACTTCCTGTGAAAGACCTAATGAAAGAAACGAACGAAAGTGTCTGGTACGCACTGAACCCAGTCACTTGGCCCCAAAATGAAGAAATGGCGCAAAACCTGGAATGTTTGATGGAAGAAAAGACAGAGTAGAAGAGAGACGAAGATATTTAACGAAACGAACGTATTTTTCTCAATAGGGAGTATGATATAAATACGAAATGCCAACAGATGAATCAGCATAAATACCATCAGCTGTATTAGTATATATACCAGAAGATGTATTAGTATAGATAATGATAATAACTAGACCAGAGAACATCAGTAGAGATGCTCTAGGGTGTACACCAGTCTAGCATCAGCATCACTACAAAGGAGCGCTACAGGACAGCACCGGAACACCTTCAGTAAGCAGGCGGGCGTAGCAACAACTCGAGGTAACAGACCAGGGTAGAAGCAGCAGCACCATCATCCCTACCAGCACCACCACCAGCACCACTACCACCACCACTACCACCACCACCACAACCACCAAGACCACCACCAGCACCACTACCAGCACCACCACCATCAGCACCACTACCACCAACACCACCACCACTACCACGAACACCACCACCACCACCATTACCACCAACACAACCAGCACTACCACCAACACCACCTCCACCACCATTACCACCATTACCACCAACACCACCAGCACCACTAGCACCACCAGCACCACCACCATTACCACCAACACCATCAGCACCACCACCACCAACACCACCACTACCATCACCACCATCACCACTACCACCACTACCAACAGCACCACCGCCACCACCACCACCACTACCACCAACACCACCCGCACCACCACCACTACCAGCAGCAGCAGCAGTAGCAGCAGCAGCTCCAAGGAGCAGGACAGGGAGCAGAAGGAGCAGATCCACGAGGTGTGGATAGGTACAGCAGTAACACTGGTCTGGGGAACAAGACAGAGTAACACAAGCTGCAGCAGCTGTAGGGAGCAAGATAGGGCAGCAGCAACAGCGGCAGGGAGCAATACAGGACAATACCAGTGATAACTGTTCCAAGAAGAAGGGCAGGGCAACAACAGTAGCCGAAGCAATTGCAGCAACAAGTACAGGGAGCAAGACAGGGCATCAAAAGCAGCGGCAGCAGCAGCAGCAGCAGCAGCAGTATCAGCAGTTGCGGTAGCAGAACAGAAGAACAGCTGCTCCAGAATGCAGGAGAGGATGGCAGTAGCAGCCACAACAGCAGCAGCGGTTTCAAGCGACAGAGAAAAGAAAGGAGCAACAGTTGCTTCGTCGAACAAGACAGGACAGCAGTACCAACAGAAGCAGTGGCACCAGGAAGCGGGACGGGTACCAACAGAAGCAGTGGCTCCAGGAAGCGGGACGGGCCAGCAGTACCAGCAGAAGCAGTGGCTCCAGGAAGCGGGACGGGCCAGCAGTACCAGCAGAAGCAGTGGCTCCGGGAAGCGGGACGGGCCAGCAGTACCAGCAGAAGCAGTGGCTCCAGGAAGCGGGACGGGCCAGCGGTACCAGCAGAAGCAGCAGTTCCAAGAAGCGGGACGGGGCAGCGGTACCGAGAGAAGCAGCAGTTCCAGGAAGCGGGGCAGGGCAGCAGCTGCAGGAAGTGGGAGAGAGTAAAAGAAGGTAGCGGCAGCAGCAGTAGCAACTCTAGCAGCATGAAAAGGTAACAAGAGCAACAGCAGCAACTCCAGGGATCAGGAGAGGGTAGCAGGAACAGCAGCAGCAACTTCAAGGAGGAAGATTGGGAAGCAGAGGCAGCAGGAGAGGGTAACAGAGGCAGCAGCAGCAACTTAGGGGAACAGTAAAGGATAACAGAGGCAGCAGCAGCAACTTTAAGGAGTAAAAGAGGGCAGCAGAAGCAGCAGCACCATCTACATTAAGCAGAATTTGGCAGCAGCAACAATAATAGTCCGGTGGAGCAGGACAGGGCAGCAGCAGCAGCAGCTCTAGGGTTGCAGCAGCTGCTCCTGGGACCAAGAGAGAGGAAGGCAGGTGTGGGTGCAGTGGCACCAGAAGCGGGACGGGCCAGCAGTACCAGCAGAAGCAGTGGCTCCAGGAAGCGGGACGGGCCAGCAGTACCAGCAGAAGCAGTGGCACCAGGAAGCGGGACGGGCCAGCAGTACCAGCAGAAGCAGTGGCTCCAGGAAGCGGGACGGGCCAGCAGTACCAGCAGAAGCAGTGGCTCCAGGAAGCGGGACGGGCCAGCAGTACCAGCAGAAGCAGTGGCTCCAGGAAGCGGGACGGGCCAGCAGTACCAGCAGAAGCAGTGGCTCCGGGAAGCGGGACGGGCCAGCAGTACCAGCAGAAGCAGTGGCTCCAGGAAGCGGGACGGGCCAGCAGTACCAGCAGAAGCAGTGGCTCCGGGAAGCGGGACGGGCCAGCAGTACCAGCAGAAGCAGTGGCTCCAGGAAGCGGGACGGGCCAGCAGTACCAGCAGAAGCAGTGGCTCCAGGAAGCGGGACGGGCCAGCAGTACCAGCAGAAGCAGTGGCTCCAGGAAGCGGGACGGGCCAGCAGTACCAGCAGAAGCAGTGGCTCCGGGAAGCGGGACGGGCCAGCAGTACCAGCAGAAGCAGCAGCACCATCTACATTAAGCAGAATTTGGCAGCAGCAACAATAATAGTCCGGTGGAGCAGGACAGGGCAGCAGCAGCAGCAGCAGCAAGCAGCAGCAGCAGCAGCAGCAGCAAGCAGCAGCAGCAGCAGCAAGCAGCAGCAGCAGCAGCAGCAGCAGTATCAGCAGTTGCGGTAGCAGAACAGAAGAACAGCTGCTCCAGAATGCAGGAGAGGATGGCAGTAGCAGCCACAACAGCAGCAGCGGTTTCAAGCGACAGAGAAAAGAAAGGAGCAACAGTTGCTTCGTCGAACAAGACAGGACAGCAGTACCAACAGAAGCAGTGGCTCCGGGAAGCGGGACGGGCCAGCAGTACCAGCAGAAGCAGTGGCTCCAGGAAGCGGGACGGGCCAGCAGTACCAGCAGAAGCAGTGGCTCCAGGAAGCGGGACGGGCCAGCAGTACCAGCAGAAGCAGCAGCACCATCTACATTAAGCAGAATTTGGCAGCAGCAACAATAATAGTCCGGTGGAGCAGGACAGGGCAGCAGCAGCAGCAGCAGCAGCAGCAGTATCAGCAGTTGCGGTAGCAGAACAGAAGAACAGCTGCTCCAGAATGCAGGAGAGGATGGCAGTAGCAGCCACAACAGCAGCAGCGGTTTCAAGCGACAGAGAAAAGAAAGGAGCAACAGTTGCTTCGTCGAACAAGACAGGACAGCAGTACCAACAGAAGCAGTGGCTCCAGGAAGCGGGACGGGCCAGCAGTACCAGCAGAAGCAGTGGCTCCAGGAAGCGGGACGGGCCAGCAGTACCAGCAGAAGCAGCAGCACCATCTACATTAAGCAGAATTTGGCAGCAGCAACAATAATAGTCCGGTGGAGCAGGACAGGGCAGCAGCAGCAGCAGCAGCAGCAGCAGCAGCAGCAGCAGCAGCAGCAGCAGCAGTATCAGCAGTTGCGGTAGCAGAACAGAAGAACAGCTGCTCCAGAATGCAGGAGAGGATGGCAGTAGCAGCCACAACAGCAGCAGCGGTTTCAAGCGACAGAGAAAAGAAAGGAGCAACAGTTGCTTCGTCGAACAAGACAGGACAGCAGTACCAACAGAAGCAGTGGCACCAGGAAGCGGGACGGGCCAGCAGTACCAGCAGAAGCAGTGGCACCAGGAAGCGGGACGGGCCAGCAGTACCAGCAGAAGCAGTGGCTCCAGGAAGCGGGACGGGCCAGCAGTACCAGCAGAAGCAGTGGCACCAGGAAGCGGGACGGGCCAGCAGTACCAGCAGAAGCAGTGGCTCCAGGAAGCGGGACGGGCCAGCAGTACCAGCAGAAGCAGTGGCTCCAGGAAGCGGGACGGGCCAGCAGTACCAGCAGAAGCAGTGGCTCCAGGAAGCGGGACGGGCCAGCAGTACCAGCAGAAGCAGTGGCTCCGGGAAGCGGGACGGGCCAGCAGTACCAGCAGAAGCAGTGGCTCCGGGAAGCGGGACGGGCCAGCAGTACCAGCAGAAGCAGCAGCACCATCATCCCTACCAGCACCACCACCACCACCACCATTACCACCATTACCACCAACACCATCAGCACCACCACCACCACTACCACCAACACCATCAGCACCACCACCACCCAGGAGCGGTGAGTTCAGTCACCTCCTCCCAGGTCGACGTATATAAGACATAAACGTTCGTGATATGAGGTGTGGCAGGCTGGCAGGGGAATGACAGTGAGAAATGTCTGGCTTCCTCCTGACCTGTCATAATGACTCCTCCTTCCCAACCCATCCCCCCAGCCCGCCTTCCAACTGCCCCCCCCCCCCCCCCCCCACACACACACACACACACACACACACACACACACTCTCATGCCCGCTCTGCTAACGACCTCCTTCCCTATTCATCAACCTGAGTTTCGTACAAAATATCAGGGTTAACAAAGTTGTTAGAGATCTTTAGGGTATATATATATATATATATATATATATATATATATATATATATATATATATATATACGTGTGAAGCGTCTGGGGTAAACCATGGAAAGCTGTGTAGGTATGTATATTTGCGTGTGTGGACGTGTGTATGTACATGTGTATGGGGGGGGGGTTGGGCCATTTCTTTCGTCTGTTTCCTTGCGCTACCTCGCAAACGCGGGAGACAGCGACAAAGTATAAAAAAAAAAAAAAAAAAAAAAAAAATATATATATATATATATATATATATATATATATATATATATATATATATATATATATATATATATATATACGAACATAGTGCATAGGAACGCGCACCTTCATAGAACATAAAAAACCTCCAACAGCCAGGATGAGTCCGGGACCCTTGTGCAAGAGGCGGGAATGCTAACCGTTAAGTTATATCCCATAGCCTAGCAGTTATTAGCATTCCTGCTTCTTGCACAGGGGTCCCGGGTTCGATCCTGGCTGATGGAGGTTTGTATGATATATATATATATATATATATATATATATATATATATATATATATATATATATATATATATATATATATATATATGTTATACTCCATTCTGTACAACACTGGTGGATTCCCTCCCTTATAAACCACTCTATAATTACACACTAACCCCCAAGTAGAAATAAAAATCTTACCCTTGCCTTATACATCAGTAACCTCACCTCACAAACTCCCCCACCTCCTAGGCCATCACACACACACACACACACACACACACACACACACACACACACACACACTGAAATAACTCGACAAGCAATAAACAAACACCATATTCCGACTTGGTCGTCTACTCTGCCCCACCAGACGCAAGTCCACCCATCACAATCAGCATTCTCCAGACAAACACGAGTCCCGTGTCTGGGCTCCAGATATCAACCATCCCTGCAACACTATAATAACTATTTTGATACATCGCAAGACACGTCATGCCCACAATGCAACCATCACAACGAAGACATAGAGCACTTATAGCTCAGCTGCCCTGCACTCTCTGAACATATCCACATACACACACACACACACACACTTCATGACCCATTGTCCCGACTGCAAGTGCCACATATAGACAGAAGTGACTCTTGGAACAGGAAGTAACTGTATTATATAAAGGGAATGAGGAACAGGAGTGGTTCTAAACGAAAATGTGTTTACATGAAGGCTGTTTAAACTGTTTATGGTTGGGGTGGTAGTGAAGGTAAATACGAGGCCCTAAAATATAGTACAGGGTGATTCAGTGGTAAGCTGCATGTGGTTAAGGGATCAGATTGCGTAATTTTAACTTTTTACGGAATATTTTTCTGATCTAACAAAGGAGATTATTTACTTCTGGTCACAAAACTTAACCAAAGACCTAAGAAAAATTGGAAAGAATACAAGAAAGAAAAAAACAAAACCAATTTTACTGCTCAGAGATAAACCTTATGATGGAAGATTCAGAAATAAAGCAGACTCCAAAAAGATCTAACAGGAGTTTTCAAATTGCTTGATATATATATATATATATATATATATATATATATTATCCCTGGGGATAGGGGATTAAGAATACTTCCCACGTATTCCCTGCGTGTCGTAGAAGGCGACTAAAAGGGGAGGGAGCGGGGGGCTGGAAATCCTCCCCTCTCGTTTTTTTTTTTTTTTTTTTTTTTTCCAAAAGAAGGAACAGAGAATTGGGCCAGGTGAGGGTATTCCCTCAAAGGCCCAGTCCTCTGTTCTTAACGCTACCTCGCTAATGCGGGAAATGGCGAATAGTTTGAAAGAAAAGATATATATATATATATATATATATATATATATATATATATATATATATACGAACGTAGTGTATTGAAACGCGCACCTTCATAGAGCATACAAATACATAAAGAACATAAGAAGTGAGGACACTACAAGAGGCCTACTGGCCCATGCTAGGCCGGTCCTGAGTCTGTCCATCCTACAACTAACCGCCTGAACCCATAAATACATCCAACCTTGGTTTAAAGCTACCTAAAGACATAGCTTCCGCTATTCCCGAACCAATGATTACTCACATCCGACCTGAATCTATTTTTTTCTAATTCGAATCCATTATTTCTTGTCCTATGCGGTGGCGCCATTCTAAGAACTTTATTCATGTTACCTATATTAATGCACTTCACCCATCTAAAACCTCCTTCCTCCTTTTAGGTGAGTGTGAATATTCAGTCTTTTTCACCTTTCTTCATAAATGAGGTTTATAATTTCAGAGATTCTTTTTGTCATTCACGATTGGGGCCTGACCGTGCAGGAGGGTGAAAGGCATGCACGGACTACAGGTGAATTGGAACCATGTGGTATATTGTAGTCAACTTACTGTCAGTGGACTAAACCAGGGCATGTGTAACGTCCGGAGTCAACCATGGAAAGGTCTGTGGGGCCTGGTTGTAGACAGGGAGCTGTGGTTACAGTGCATTACATATGACAGCTCGTGTAAGGATGTGAGCGGATATGAACTTGCTTAATTTATTTCCTGACACGGTGGGCGGCGATCAGGTGTGGGGGAGAGGAAGAGAATGTATATGTTATATTCTTCTACTTTTCTTTCATGCATTTGTCCTGTTTCCTCTGGGGCGGGGTGGCGTCTGAAACGGATGTTGGCGAGCAAGCATGAATATGTGTGCATATGTATACATGTCATCCCTGGGAAGAGGGGAGAAAGAATACTTATATATATATATATATATATATATATATATATATATATATATATATATATATATATATATGTATATATGTATATATATATATATATATATATATATATATATATATATATATATAAATATATATATATATATATATATATATATATATATATATATATATATATATATATATATATATATATATATATATATGCGTATGTGAGTGGATTATCTTTCTTCGTCTCTTTCCTTGCGCTACCTCCCTAATGCGGAAAACGACGATAAGAAGAAGAATATATATATATATATATATATATATATATATATATATATATATATATATATATATATATATATACACACACTTTTTTCCTTCATACATATTCGCCATTTCCCGCGTCAGCGAGGTACCGTTAAGAACAGAGGACTGAGCCTTAGAAGTAATATCCTCACTTGGCCCCCTTCTCTGTTCCTTCTTTTGGAAAATCAAAAAACGGGAGGGGAGGATTTCCAGCCCCCCAGCTCCCTCCCCTTTTATATCATCTTCTACGACACGCAGGGAATACGTGGGAAGTATTCTTTCTCCCCTATCCCCAGGGATGATATATATATATATATATATATATATATATATATATATATATATATATATATATATATATATTTATTTATTTATTTATATCTATTTATTTCGTTTTGTCGCTGTCTCCCGCGTTAGCGAGGTAACGCAAGGAAACAGACGAAAGAATGGCCCAGCCCACCCACATACGCATGTATATACATACACGTACACGCACGCAAATATACATACCTATAAATCTCAATGTACACATATATATATACACACACAGACATATACATATATACACATGTACATAATTCATAATGTCTGCCTTTATTTATTCCCATCGACACCTCGCCACACATGGAATAACAACCCCCTCCCCCCTCATGTGTGCGAGGTAGCGCTAGGAAAAGACAACAAAGGCCCCATTCGTTCACACTCAGTCTCTAGCTGTCATGTAATAATGCACCGAAACCACAGCTCCCTTTCCACATCCAGGCCCCACAGAACTTTCCATGGTTTACCCCAGACGCTTCACATGCCCTGATTGAATCCATTGACAGCACGTCGACCCGGTATACCACATCGTTCCAATTCACTCTATTCCTTGCGCGCCTTTCACCCTCCTGAATGTTCAGGCCCCGACCACTCAAAATCTTTTTCACTCCATCTTTCCACCTCCAATTTGGTCTCCCACTTCTCCTCGTTCCCTCCACCTCTGACACATATATCCTCTTGGTCAATCTTTCCTCACTCATTCTCTCCATGTGACCAAACCATTTCAAAACACCCTCTTCTGCTCTCTCAACCACACTCTTTTTTATTTCCACACATCTCCCTTACCCAATTATTACTTACTCGATCAAACCACCTCACACCACATATTGTCTTCAAACATCTCATTTCCAGCACATCCTTCCTCCTGCGCACAACTCTATCCATAGCCCACGCCTCGCAACCATACAACATTGATGGAAATACTATTCCTTCAAACATACCCATTTTTGCTTTCGGAGATAATGCTCTCGTCTTCCAAACATTCTTCAAGGCTCCAAGAATTTTCGCCCGCTCCCCCACCCTACGATTTACTTCCACTTCCATGTTTCCATGCGCTGTCAGATCCACTCCCAGATACCTAAAACACTTTACTTCCTTCAGTTTTTCTCCATTCAAACTTACCTCCCAATTGACTTGACCTTCAACCCTACTGTACCTAATAACCTTGCTCTTATTCACATTTACTCTTAACTTTCTTCTTTCACACACTTTACCAAACTCAGTCACCAGCTTCTGCAGTTTCTCACATGAATTAGCCACCAGCGCTGTATTATCAGCGAACAACAACTGACTCACTTCCCAAGCTCTCTCATCCACAACAGACTTCATATTTGCCCCTCTTTCCAAAACTCTTGCATTCACCTCCCTAACAACCCCATCCATAAACAAATTAAACAACCATGGAGACATCACACAACCCTGCAGCAAACCTACATTCAGTGAGAACCAATCACTTTCCTCTCTTCCTACACGTACACATGCCGTACATCCTCGATAAAAACTTTTCACTGCTTCTAACAACTTGCCTCCCACACCGTATATTCTTAATACCTTCCACAGAGCATCTCTGTCAACTGTATCATATGCCTTCTCCAGATCCATAAATGCTACATACAAATCCATTTGCTTTTCTAAGTATTTCTCACTTACATTCTTCAAAGCAAACACCTGATCCATACATCCTCTACCACTTCTGAAACCACACTGCTCTTCCCTAATCTGATGCTCTGTACATGCCTTCACCCTCTCAATATATATATATATATATATATATATATATATATATATATATATATATATATATATATATATATTTTTTTTTTTTTCTTTTTTTTTGCTTTGTCGCTGTCTCCCGCGTTTGCGAAGTAGCGCAAGGAAACAGACGAAAGAAATGGCCCAACCCACCCCCATACACATGTATATACATACACTTCCACACACGCAAATATACATACCTACACAGCTTTCCATGGTTTACCCCAGACGCTTCACATGCCCTGATTCAATCCACTGACAGCACGTCAACCCCGGTATACCACATCGATCCAATTCACTCTATTCCTTGCCCTCCTTTCACCCTCCTGCATGTTCAGGCCCCGATCACACAAAATCTTTTTCAATCCATCTTTCCACCTCCAATTTGGTCTCCCACTTCTCCTCGTTCCCTCCACCTCCGACACATATATCCTCTTAGTCAATCTTTCCTCACTCATTCTCTCCATGTGCCCAAACTATTTCAAAACACCCTCTTCTGCTCTCTCAACCACGCTCTTTTTATTTCCACACATCTCTCTTACCCTTACGTTACTTACTCGATCAAACCACCTCACACCACATATTGTCCTCAAACCTCTCATTTCCAGCACATCCACCCTCCTGCGCACAACTCTATCCATAGCCCACGCCTCGCAACCATACAAAATTGTTGGAACCACTATTCCTTCAAACATACCCATTTCTGCTTTCCGAGATAATGTTCTCGACTTCCACACATTCTTCAAGGCTCCCAGGATTTTTGCCCCCTCCCCGACCCTATGATCCACTTCCGCTTCCATGGTTCCATCCGCTGCCAGATCCACTCCGAGATATCTAAAACACTTTACTTCCTCCAGTTTTTCTCCATTCAAACTTACCTCCCAATTGACTTGACCCTCAACCCTACTGTACCTAGTAACCTTGCTCTTATTCACATTTACTCTTAACTTTCTTCTTCCACACACTTTACCAAACTCAGTCACCAGCTTCTGCAATTTCTCACATGAAACAGCCACCAGCGCTGTATCATCAGCGAACAACAACTGACTCACTTCCCAAGCTCTCTCATCCACAACAGACTTCATACTTGCCCCTCTTTCCAAAACTCTTGCATTCACCTCCCTAACAACCCCATCCATAAACAAATTAAACAACCATGGAGACATCACACACCCCTGCCGCAAACCTACATTCAGTGAGAACCAATCACTTTCCTCTCTTCCTACACGTACACATGCCTTACATCCTCGATAAAAACTTTTCACTGCTTCTAACAACTTGCCTCCCACACCATAAATTCTTAATACCTTCCACAGAACATCTCTATCAACTCTATCATATGCCTTCTCCAGATCCATAAATGCTACATACAAATCCATTTGCGTTTCTAAGTATTTCTCACATACATTCTACAAAGCAAACACCTGATCCACACATCCTCTACCACTTCTGAAACCACACTGCTCTTCCCCAATCTGATGCTCTGTACATGCCTTCACCCTCTCAATCAATCCCCTCCCATATAATTTACCAGGAATACTCAACAAACTTATACCTCTGAAATTTGAGCACTCACTCTTATCCCCTTTGCCTTTGTACAATGGCACTATGCACACATTCCGCCAATCCTCAGGCACATCACCATGAGTCATACATACATTAAATAACCTTACCAACCAGTGAATAATACAGTCACCCCCTCTTTTAATAAATTCCACTGCAATATCATCCAAACCTGCTGCCTTGCCGGCTTTCATCTTCCGCAAAGCTTTTACTACCTCTTCTCTGTTTACCAAATCATTTTCCCTAACCCTCTCACTTTGCACACCACCTCGACCAAAACACCCTATATCTGCCTTTGTACAATGGCACTATGCACACATTCCGCCAATCCTCAGGCACCTCACCATGAGTCATACATACATTAAATAACCTTACCAACCAGTGAATAATACAGTCACCCCCTTTTTTAATAAATTCCACTGCAATATCATCCAAACCTGCTGCCTTGCCGGCTTTCATCTTCCGCAAAGCTTTTACTACCTCTTCTCTGTTTACCAAATCATTTTCCCTAACCCTCTCACTTTGCACACCACCTCGACCCAAACACCCTATATCTGCCACCCTATATCAAACACATTCAACAAACCTTCAAAATACTCACTCCATCTCTTTCTCACATCACCACTACTTGTTATCACCTCCCCATTTGCGCCCTTCACCGAAGTTCCCATTTGCTCCCTCGTCTCACGCACTTTATTTACCTCCTTCCAGAACATCTTTTTATTCTCCCTAAAATTTAATGATACTCTCTCACCCCAACTCTCATTTGCCCTCTTTTTCACCTCTTGCACCTTTCTCTTGACCTCATGTCTCTTTCTTTTATACATCTCCCACTCAATTGCATTTTTTCCCTGCAAAAATCGTCCAAATGCCTCTCTTTTCTCTTTCACTAACAATCTTACTTCTTCATCCCACCACTCACTACCCTTTCTAATCAACCCACCTCCCACTCTTCTCATGCCACAAGCATCTTTTGCACAATCCATCACTGATTCCCTAAATACATCCCATTCCTCCCCCACTTCCTTTACTTCCATTGTTCTCACCTTTTTCCATTCTGTACTCAGTCTCTCCTGGTACTTCCTCACACAAGTCTCCTTCCCAAGCTCACTTACTCTCACCACCCTCTTCACCTCAACATTCACTCTTCTTTTCTGAAAACCCATACAAATCTTCACCTTAGCCTCCACAAGATAATGATCAGACATCCCTCCAGTTGCACCTCTCAGCACATTAACATCCAAAAGTCTCTCTTTCGCGCGCCTGTCTATTAACACGTAATATAATAACGCTCTCTGGCCATCTCTCCTACTTACATACGTATACTTATGTATATCTCGCTTCGTAAGCCAGGTATTCCCAATTACCAGTCCTTTTTCAGCACATAAATCTACAAGCTCTTCACCATTTCCATTTACAACACTGAACACCCTATGTATACCAATTATTCCCTCAACTGCCACATTACTCACCTTTGCATTCAAATCACCCATCACTATAACCCGGTCTCGTGCATCAAAACCACTAACACACTCATTCAGCTGCTCCTAAAACACTTGCCTCTCATGATCTTTCTTTTCATGCCCAGGTGCATATGCACCAATAATCACCCATCTCTCTCCATCAACTTTTAGTTTTACCCATATCAATCGAGAATTTACTTTCTTACATTCTATCACATACTCCCACAACTCCTGCTTCAGGAGTACAGCCACTCCTTCCCTTGCTCTTGTCCCCTCACTAACCCCTGACTTTACTCCCAAGACATTCCCAAACCATTCTTCCCCTTTACCCTTGAGCTTCGTTTCACTCAGAGCCAAAACATCCAGGTTCCTTTCCTCAAACATACTACCTATCTCTCCTTTTTTCACATCTTGGTTACATCCACACACATTTAGACACCCCAGTCTGAGCCTTCGAGGAGGATGAGCACTCCCCGCGTGACTCCTTCTGTTTCCCATTTTTAGAAAGTTAGAAAATACAAGGAGGGGAGGATTTCTGACTCCCCGCTCCCGTCCCCTCTTTGTCGCCTTCTACGACACGGGAGGAATACACATATACATATATATATATATATATATATATATATATATATATATATATATATATATATATATATATATATACACATACATATATTCCTTCTTTGTCCTGTGTACAAATTATCTATTTTCTAATCTACTTTTGCCCACTGTGTTCACATCTATCAAGACGAAGTCGTTATAGAGAAACGGAAGCTTCCGTTGTCGTCCAACAGCATCGAAACTGAAACTGGATATTATACACCTCTTGATATATATATATATATATATATATATATATATATATATATATATATATATATATATATATATATATATATATATATATCATCCCTGGGGATAGGGGAGAAAGAATACTTCCCACGTATTCCCTGCGTGTGGTAGAAGGCGACTAAAAGGGGAGGGAGCGGGTGGCTGGAAATCCTACCCTCTTTTTTTTTTTTTTTAATTTTCTGTTCTTAACGCTACGTTGCCAACGCGGGAAATGGCGAATAGTATGAAAGAAAGAATATATATATATATATATATATATATATATATATATATATATATATATATATATATATAACGCAAGGAAACAGACGAAAGAATGGCCCAACCTGCCCACATACACATGTATATATATACATGTCCACACACGCACAATATACATACCTATACATCTCAATGTACACATATATATACACACACAGACATATACATATATACACTTGTACATAATTCATACTGTCTGCCTTTATTTGTTCCCATCACCACCTCGCCACACATGAAATAACAACCCCCTCCCCCCTCATGTGTGCGAGGTAGCGCTAGGAAAATCACCAAAGGCCCCATTCGTTCACACTCAGTCTCTAGCTGTCATGTAGTAATTCACCGAAACCACAGCTCCCTTTCCACATCCAGGCCCCACACGCTTTGCATGGTTTACCCCAGACGCTTCACATTCCCTGGTTCAATCCATTGACAGCACGTCGACCCCGGTATACCACATCGTTCCAATTCACTCTATTCCTTGCACGCCTTTCACCCTCCTACATGTTCAGGCCCCGATCACTCAAAATCTTTTTCACTCCATCTTTCCACCTCCAATTTGGTCTCCCACTTCTCGTTCCCTCCACCTCTGACACATATATCCTCTTGGTCAATCTTTCCCCACTCATTCTCTCCATGTGACCAAACCATTTCAAAACACCATCTTCTGCTCTCTCAACCACACTCTTTTTATTTCCACACATCTCTCTCGCTCTTAATTACTTACTCGATCAAACCACCTCACACCACATATTGTCCTCAAACATCTCATT
This sequence comes from Panulirus ornatus, assembly GCF_036320965.1. Classification (NCBI taxonomy): domain Eukaryota; kingdom Metazoa; phylum Arthropoda; class Malacostraca; order Decapoda; family Palinuridae; genus Panulirus; species Panulirus ornatus. The sequence goes on along the minus strand of NC_092242.1, from coordinate 48,709,712 downwards.
TCCAGCACATCCACCCTCCTGCGCACAACTCTATCCATAGTCCACGCCTCGCAACCATACAACATTGTTGGAACCACTATTCCTTCAAACATACCCATTTTTGCTTTTCGAGATAATGTTCTCGACTTCCACACATTCTTCAAGGCTCCCAGAATTTTCGCCCCCTCCCCCACCCTTTGATTCACTTCCGCTTCCATGGTTCCATCCGCTGCCAAATCCACTCCCAGATATCTAAAACACTTCTCTTCCTCCAGCTTTTCTCCATTCAAACTTACTTCCCAATTGACTTGACCCTCAACCCTACTGTACCTAATAACCTTGCTCATATTGACATTTACTCTTAACTTTCTTCTTTCACATACTTTACCAAACTCCGTCACCAGCTTCTGCTGTTTCTCACATGAATCAGCCACCAGCGCTGTATCATCAGCGAACAACAACTGACTCACTTCCCAAGCTCTCTCATCCACAATAGACTGCATACTTGTCCCTCTTTCCAAAACTCTTCCATTCACCTCCCTAACAACCCCATCCATAAACAAATTAAACAACCATGGAGACATCACACACCCCTGCCGCAAACCTACATTCACTGAGAACCAATCACTTTCCTCTCTTCCTACACGTACACATGCCTTACATCCTCGATAAAAACTTTTCACTGCTTCTAACAACTTGCCTCCCACACCATATATTCTTAAAACCTTCCACAGAGCATCTCTATCAACTCTATCATATGCCTTCTCCAGATCCATAAATGCTACATACAAATCCATTTGTTTTTCTAAGTATTTCTCGCATACATTCTTCAAAGCAAACACCTGATCCACACATCCTCTACCACTTCTGAAACCACACTGCTCTTCCCCAATCTGATGCTCTGTACATGCCTTCACCCTCTCAATCAATACCCTCCCATATAATTTACCAGGAATACTCAACAAACTTATACATCTGTAATTATATATATATATATATATATATATATATATATATATATATATATATATATATATATATATATATATATACATCATCGTCAATAAACTCTGGACTGCAAATACGTAATGCCCTAAGGAACATAGATTACAATGATGATAATTTAACTCTGTCATTTTGAGATGTATGCTCATATAGCCATTATTACTCATCTCAACATGACAGAGTTAAATTAACATTTCAATCTATGTTCCTTAGGGCATTGCGTATTTGCAGTCCAAAGTATATTGATGATGGTTTTGAGAAGATATATTCTATTGTATCTAAGTTAAAGTACCATAGATCTTTCATTGATAAGCCCCTTAAGGTAGCAAAGAAATAGTTTTATAGAGTTGAGCCCAAAACTCCCACTGATATCAAGAATCTTTTGGTTCTCCCTTTAAATAATGATTTCACTTTACTTCCCATGTTGCTTAAATCCTTTAATGTAAATGTTGCCTTCAGCCACAACAATATTATAAAGAATATCTTAATTTGGAACTCACCCGAAAATTCTCTTGGATGCATCTATAAAGTGCCATGTCGAAATTGTATTAAGTTTTACGTTGGGCAGACTGGTAAGGATGTTTCTGTTAGACTTAAGCAACATGAATATAGTATAAGAACAGGACAAGAATCAAATTCCTTGTTTAATCATGTTAAACACTATTATAATTGTACTGACTGGAGTAATGCCATCTCAGTTATCAACTCCAACTCCAATACTACGAGAAATAGCATTGAATCTTATATCATCAAATACACAAAGGATTATAACCTTAGTATTAGTGAAGGTCTATACAAATAGGATAACTTTATTGCTGATAAGATTTGTAAACAATTCACCTTCTTGTCCACATAAGTTTATGATACGCTTGTTGTCTGTCTTGGACAATCACATGTTTGCTGACTGATATTTCTCTCTTGTGTCTCCCCTGATGATTTGATTATTGCACGAAAGTGCACTTGGGAACTTATCGAGTTTCATTTTCCCCGTGGACTCATAGGAACATACTTGATCACTTGGGGAAGAGCAGTGTGGTTTCAGAAGTGGTAGAGGATGTGTGGATCAGGTGTTTGCTTTGAAGAATGTATGTGAGAAATACTTAGAAAAACAAATGGATTTGTATGTAGCAATTATGGATCTGGAAGAGGTCTATGATAGAGTTGATAGAGATGCTCTGTGAAAGGTATTAAGAGTATATGGTGTGGGAGGTAAGTTGCTAGAAGCATTGAAAAGCTTTTATCGAGGATGTAAGGCATGTGTACGAGTAGGAAGAGAGGAAAGTGATTGGTTCTCAGAGAATGTCGGTTTGCGGAATGGATGGGTGATGTCTCCATGGTTGTTTAATTTGTTTTTGGATGGGAATGATAGGGAGGTGAATGCAAGACTTTTGGAGAGAGGGGCAAGTATGCAGTCTGTTTGGGATAAGAGGGCTTGGAAAGTGTCAGTTGTTCGCTGATGATAGTGCGCTGGTGGCTGATTCGAGTGAGGAACTGCAAAAGTTGGTGACTAAGTTAGGTAAAGTGTGTGAAAGAAGAAAGCTGAGAGGAAATGTGAATAAGAGCAAGGTTATTAGGTTCAGTAGGGTCAAGGGACAAGTAAATTGGGAGGAGAGTTTGAATGAAGAAAAACTGGAGGAAGTGAAGTGTTTTAGATATCTGGGAGTGGATTTCGCAGCGGATGGAACAATGGAAGCGAAAGTGAGTCAGGGTGGGAGAGGGGGTGAAGGTTCTGGGGGCGTTGAAGAATGTGGGAAAGTCGAGAACGTTATCTCGGTAAGTAAAATCTGGTATTTTTGAAGGAATAGTGGTTCCAACAATGTTATATGGTTGTGAGGCATGGGCGATAGATAGGGTTGTGCGGAGGAGGGTTGATGTGTTGGAAATGAGATGTTTGAGGACAATATGTGGTGTGAGGTGGTAAGAGAGATGTGTGGTAATAAAAAGAGTGTGGCTGAGAGAGCAGAAGAGTGTGTATTGAAACGGTTTGGTCATATGGAGAGAATGAGTGAGGTAAGATTGACAAAGAGGACATATGTATCATAGGTGGAGGGGACGAGAAGTGGGAGACCAAATTGGAGGTGGAAGGATGGAGTGAAAAAGATTTTGAGCGATCGGGGCCTGATCATACAGGAGGGTGAAAGGCGTGCAAGGAGTTAATTGGAACGATGTGGTATACCGGGGTAAACATACTGTTAGTGGATTGAACCAGGGCATGTGAAGCATCTGGGGTTAACCATGGAAGGTTTTGTGGGGTCTGGATGTGGAAAGGGAGCTGTGATTTCGGTGCATTACACATGACAGCTAGAGTTTGAATGTGGACGAATGTAGCCTCTGTTGTCTTATCCTAGAGCTACTTCGCGCGAGCGCGGGGGGAAGGGGGGTGTCATTTCATGTGTGGCGAGGTGGCAGCGGAGTGGATGAAGGCATGATGTATGAATATGTGCATGTGTATATTTGTATATGTCTGTGTATGGCTATGTATGTATACGTTGAAATGTATAAGCATGTATATGTGCGTGTGTGGGAGTTTATGTACATACACGTGTATGTGGGTGGGTTGGGCCATTGTTTCGGTTGTTTCCTTGCGCTACCTCGCTAACGCGGGAGACAGCGACAAAGTATAATGAATATAATAATATATATATATATATATATATATATATATATATATATATACAAAACTAAAACATCCAGGATCGAACCTGGGACCCCTGAGCAACAGGCGGGAGCGATACCGCTAGGCTGTGATCGACCCTGATAGGGAAATAACTATTCGAATACTATGTACTCGAATACCCTTCGTCACACGTTGGTGAGCAACGGGGTGTACACCGGTCATTTCCCATCAGGCTCACACAGCCAGCAGATAGCATTTTACCGAACCTAACTGTACAACGCGGAGGTATATGAATACGATCGAAGTGCATATGAACGCGCACCTTCATAGAAGGTACTACTGAACTAAACCTGTTCAATAGGAATATAATACTCTGAGATTTCACCTATATTCTCTTCAGATTTTGGCCTTCTAACTACAGACAATCTGGTTGTCTGTGTTGGCCATAATCCCTTTTCTATAGAATTTCTATATCAGTATATTCTCTCCACACTGCACGTTGTTCCTCCGAATATGTTTCCTGCCAACTGATGCGTCGGAGGGACTGGTGGGTGAGCGGGGAGGTCTTCCAGCAGATGACCTTGTCTCAGACCATCACGGACGCTGTACTAGGCAATACTCCTCTCCAAGTTTACACCTGTTCGGGCTGGTGTGTGTGTGTGTGTGTGTGTGTGTGTGTGTGTGTGCACCAGGAGAGGATGTCAGCCGGACCACAGATAACACTGTATTTCATCCTCTGTTACTGGCTAGTCGATAAAATGGGTACCTGGTTTAGGACAGGGTTTATATATATATATATATATATATATATATATATATATATACAGCATTAATGAGATGGCCTTGAATAGGGCTTTCGGTTGCCCGTACCGTCTCAGCTAACAGACAGTACATCAGGTTATGAGACAGGGGCAACACAAGTGTAAAACTCTCGCCGTAACAGCAGATGATGATCACATCCTCCCCTTCCTCTCCAAGTTCAAGTTCCGCCGCTGGTCAGCCCACATCCAATTCGTATCGCCCTTGGCCGTAACGACATCATCACAGTCGATTTTCCTGCCAGTATTCTACGACCATCACTCTACTGGCACCATACGACATTTGCGACAGAATTCAGTGACAGGAAGATCCATTCTTCTTCCTGAGGTGGGAGGCTGGCCAGGGCTGCTGGTGGGAGGCTGGCCAGGGCTGCTGGTGGGAGGCTGGCCAGTGTTCTCCCATGTTGACATGCTGCTGTTGCAGCTGCTCCCCACGCCCTACCCTCGCCTGCCACCCAAGCTACCGCTCTGCCTGGTACTCCCTATCTACAAGCCTCATCATTTTTTCCTCCTGCTAACCTGCCTCCTGCCACAGCTCTCAACTTGCTTGCCACTCCCGTCTGCCACTCCCTGTCTACCACCCTCACCTGACATCGTCTTGCCCACCTAACCCTGTGACACGCTGAACCTGGTGAAGCCAAACTAGTGAGCGTCAGTTGGCACCCTGTCACGGAGCGCCTTACTGTGACACCAGCTCCATGGCCACACATGCATCACCTCCTGACATTATTCAAGTTTTACACTCAATACAAAAAATGTATATTGAAAAATATGCCTTCCAGATAAAGCTCGTCCAGACAGAGTCTATGGTGTTAGTCCATCCTATGTATTCCAGAGAAGGTATTTCCAGACGTAGGATATCAGTCCCATCCTTGGTACTCCAGACAGGTATTTCCAGACCTATAATACCAGCGTCTGTCTGGACACTCGGAGATCCACCTGCCGTAGCTAGAGCCGAGCTCTGGTACATCGCTGCAGAAACCTGGTGGAAATTATCAGCCAAAATGGAAGAGAAAAATTCGTTCTTACACTGAATGTGTTGACATTTGGAGGTACAGCCTCACTCGCAACATTCCCGAGGTCTTCCGATGAACCACATTCTTACGAACCCGAAACATGTTTTCTCGACTTCGATAAATACGTCTTACATCACGACCATCATGAACACCTAACTTTCACGTACAAAAAAAGATGATTGGCTTACTTTTGGAGTTTACGTGTTCAGTCGAGTGAAGATCTGTGTTGTTATTGGTATAAGCGTGTACAACCGATTGTGTTTGTGTGTGTGTGTGTGTGTGTGTGTGTGTGTGTGTGTGTGTATGTGCGTTTCATAAATGAATGACAGTTCATTGGATTTAGGCAGCCATTCGGATGAAAACTCACAGTTCGTGTGTTACGGAACTGGGAGTCATAATTGTAACTAGTTAATTAATCATAAAAGAAATCAATATTAAAGTGAGGCAAATATTTCCCCACTCTGGATAAGCATATGGACGAGTTCCATGTAAACAGACAAGGTAGTAGATATACGGGGAGTATACGGGGTAATTAGTATGGTACATACATTAAGAACAGTTAAACATTGAGTGATGAATGGTTACGGTGGTACAGCTGTTGACATACCACACAGCCTAACAGAAAACTGAACTGTTCACTTGCATAGCTATGCAATTGTTCATAGATTATTGATGACATTCAAAATGGTAGTTCTGGGACTGTTTTTACGTATGCCTTTACGAGCTCTGGTTAGAACTAGTCAATTGTGGTGACAAACGGGGGTCCGTGGTGGAGGAACGTCTAGGTCTCTGTAACAGGGGTGTCTCAGCATTATTGCTAAACTGTCTCGTGAGTTGCAGGTGTTGGTCGAAGAGGGGTAGATAGAGGTTCAGCGAGATGAGGGCCACAAGGTAAGAGGTGTTAGAACGGCCCAGGTTGATTATGCATTTCTATTTCTGCACTTTATCTAGCTGGTCCCTCTGTGGAGCTGGTAGTGAGGAGGACCAAAGTGGGGAGACTTAAGTATGCTCAGGTAGAATGAAGATGGTATAGATATTCCTGAGCTCAACTGGCAGGACTCCTAGTAATTCCAGTCCGCGGAGAAGGTACAGATGGTATGAGGAAGATTTGATGATAGTGCTGACATGACTCTTCCAGCGACACCAGGAAGTTTGAAGTTTCTGACGACTCAAAGGATGTCAAGGACTAGTGTGATGTCAGGGGGCAGGATGTCGTCTGCGCCCAGGATGATTTGCATCATCACAGTCGGTGTTGTTGATGACAACGTCGTTAGTTGTAATCTACTCCTGAAGGTTTTTGATGATGTGCTGATGGGCACTGAAGTCACGAGAATTGTTAATGATAGTGATGCCAAAGAGGGAGTGGTTTACGTCCCTCCAGCAGTGGTTCATGGTCACTGCTAAGTACGAGGAAGCAGTGTGGTATGATCTTGGTGCCCTGTCGGACACCGCATATGTGTGTGTGTGTGTGTGTGTGTGTGTGTGTGTGTGTGTGTGTGTGTGTGTGTGTGTATGCGTGTTCTATCACTTTTGGGTATGGAGACACGGGAAGGAAACTTACACTGTCGGTCCCTACCTCATAACCCTATCGATTCTTTTCGTATACAATATATATATATATATATATATATATATATATATATATATATATATATATATATATATTTTTTTTTTTTTTTTTTCTTTTTTTTTTTTATACTTTGTCGCTGTCTCCCGCGTTTGCGAGGTAGCACAAGGAAACAGACGAAAGAAATGGCCCAACCCCCCCCCAAACACATGTACATACACACGTCCACACACGCAAATATACATACCAACACAGCTTTCCATGGTTTACCCCGGACGCTTCACATGCCCTGGTTCAATCCACTGACAGCACGTCAACCCCTGTATACCACATCACTCCAATTCGCTCTATTTCTTGCCCTCCTTTCACCCTCCTGCATGTTCAGGCCCCGATCACACAAAATCCTTTTCACTCCATCTTTCCACCTCCAATTTGGTCTCCCTCTTCTCCTCGTTCCCTCCACCTCCGACACATATATCCTCCTGGTCAATCTTTCCTCACTCATTCTCTCCATGTGCCCAAACCATTTCAAAACACCCTCTTCTGCTCTCTCAACCACGCTCTTTTTATTTCCACACATCTCTCTTACCCTTACGTTACTTACTCGATCAAACCACCTCACACCACACATTGTCCTCAAGCATCTCATTTCCAGCACATCCAACCTCCTGCGCACAACTCTATCCATAGCCCACGCCTCGCAACCATACAACATTGTTGGAACCACTATTCCTTCAAACATACCCATTTTTGCTTTCCGGGATAATGCTCTCGACTTCCACACATTTTTCAAGGCTCCCAAAATTTTCGCCCCCTCCCCCACCCTATGATCCACTTCCGCTTCCATGGTTCCATCCGCTGCCAGATCCACTCCAAGATATCTAAAACACTTCACTTCCTCCAGTTTTTCTCCATTCAAACTCACCTCCCAATTGACTTGACCCTCAACCCTACTGTACCTAATAACCTTGCTCTTATTCACATTTACTCTTAACTTTCTTCTTCCACACACTTTACCAAACTCCGTCACCAGCTTCTGCAGTTTCTCACATGAATCCGCCACCAGCGCTGTATCATCAGCGAACAACAACTGACTCACTTCCCAAGCTCTCTCATCCCCAACAGACTTCATACTTGCCCCTCTTTCCAAAACTCTTGCATTTACCTCCCTAACAACCCCATCCATAAACAAATTAAATAACCATGGAGACATCACACACCCCTGCCGCAAACCTACATTCACTGAGAACCAATCACTTTCCTCTCTTCCTACACGTACACATGCCTTACATCCTCGATAAAAACTTTTCACTGCTTCTAACAACTTGCCTCCCACACCATATATTCTTAATACCTTCCACAGAGCATCTCTATCAACTCTATCATATGCCTTCTCCAGATCCATAAATGCTACATACAAATCCATTTGCTTTTCTAAGTATTTCTCACATACATTCTTCAAAGCAAACACCTGATCCACACATCCTCTACCACTTCTGAAACCACACTGCTCTTCCCCAATCTGATGCTCTGTACATGCCTTCACCCTCTCAATCAGTACCCTCCCATATAATTTACCAGGAATACTCAACAAACTTATACCTCTGTAATTTGAGCACTCACTCTTATCCCCTTTGCCTTTGTACAATGGCACTATGCACGCATTCCGCCAATCCTCAGGCACCTCATCATGAGTCATACATACATTAAATAACCTTACCAACCAGTCAACAATACAGTCACCCCCTTTTTTAATAAATTCCACTGCAATACCATCCAAACCTGCTGCCTTGCCGGCTTTCATCTTCCGCAAAGCTTTTACTACCTCTTCTCTGTTTACCAAATCATTTTCCCTAACCCTCTCACTTTGCACACCACCTCGACCCAAACACCCTATATCTGCCACTCTGTCATCAGACACATTCAACAAACCTTCAAAATACTCATTCCATTAATTATATATATATATATATATATATATATATATATATATATATATATATATATATATATATTGTATACGAAAAGAATCGATAGGGTTATGAGGTAGGGACCGACAGTGTAAGTTTCCTTCCCGTGTCTCCATACCTAAAAAAGATAGAACACGCGCACACACACACACACACACACACACACTCAGGGTGGGGAGGGGGCAAAAGTTCTGGGAGCGTTGAAGAATGTGTGGAAGTCGAGAACATTATGTCGGAGAGCAAAAATGGGTATGTTTGAAGGAATAGTGGTTCCAACAATGTTATATGGTTGCGAGGCGTGGTCTATGGGTAGGGTTGTGCGGAGGAGGGTGGATGAATTAGAAATGAGATTTTTAAGAACAATATGTGGTGTGAGGAGGTTTGATCGAGTAAGTAATGAAAGGGTAAGAGAGATGTGTGTTAATATAAAGAGTGCGGTTGAGAGAACAGAAGAGGGTGTATTGAAATGGTTTGGTCACATGGAGAGAAAGAGTAAGGAAAGATTGACAAAGAGGATATATCTGTCAGAGGTGGAGGGAACGAGGAGAAGCAGGAGACCAAATGGCATGTGGAAGGATGGAGTGAAAAAGATTTCATGCGATCGGGGCCTAAACATGCAGGAGGGTGAAAGGCGTGCAAGGAATAGTGTGAATTGGAACGATGTGGTATACCGGGGTCGATGTGCTGTCAATGGATTGAACTAGGGCATGTGAAGCATCTGGGGTATGCCTTGGAAAGTGTTGTGGGGCCTGGATGTGCGAAGGGAGCTGTGGTTTCGGTGCATTATACATGACAGCTAGAGACTGAGTGTGATCGAATGTAGCCTTTGAGGTCTTTTCCTAGCGCTACCTCGCGCACGTGCGGGGGGAAGAGTTAAGGGGGTGTCATTTCATGAGTGACGGGGTGGCGACGGGAATGAATAAAGACAGCAAGTATGAATTATGTACATGTGTATATATGTATATGTCTGTGAATGTATATATATGTATACGTTGAAATCTATGGGTATGTATATGTGCGTGTGTGGACGTGTATGTATATACATGCGTATGTGGGTGGGTTGGGCCATTCTTTCGTCTGTTTCATGGCGCTGCCTCGCTAACGTGGGAGACGGCGACAAAGTATAATAATGATAATAGAATATACATATATTGGAAAGGATCACATTTTTGCGCGTGATCAAGTATATTCCTATGAATCCACAGGGAAAATGAAACACGATAAGTTCCCAAGTGCACTTTCGTGAAATAATCACATCATCAGGAGAGACACAAGAGAGAAATATAACAGTTAGATGATATACAACGAAGAAACGTAGCTAGGACGCCATTTGGTAAACATGTGATTGTCCAAGACAGACAACGAGCGTATCATAAACTTATCAAGTGGACAAGAAGGTGAATTGTTTACAAATTTTATCAAAATAAAGTTATCCAGTTTGTATAGATCTTCACTAATATTAAGGTTATGATTCCTTGCATATTCAATGATAGAAGATTCAATGGTATTTATCGTGGTACTGGAGTTAGAGTTAATAACTGAGATGGCATTACTCCAATCAATACAATGATCATAGTTCTTAACGTGATTAAACAAGGCATTTGATTCTTGTCATGTTCTTATTTTATATTCACGTTGTTTAAGTCTAACAGAAAGATCCTTACCAGTCTGCCCAACATAAAAACTTATCACAATATCTGTATGGCACGTTATAAATGCATGCAGGAGAATTTTCTGGGGAGTTCATGATTAAGATATTTGTTATAGTATTATCGTTGCTGAAGGCAGCATTTACATTAAAGGATTTAAGCAACATGAGAAGCAAAGTAAAATTATTATCAAAAGGGAGAACTAAAAGATTCTTGATGTCAATGGGAGGTTTGGGCTCAACTCTATAAAATGATTTCTTTGCTAACTTAAGGGATTTATCAATGAAAGATCTAGGGTACTTTAACTTAGATCCAATAGAATATATCTTCTCAAACTCATCATCAATAAACTCTGGACTGCAAATACGTAATGCCCTAAAAAAGACAGACTGAAATGATGATTTAACTCTGTCATGTTAAGATGATTAATAATGGATATATGAGCATACATTGGTGGGTCTTCTGTATATGCTAAACTTAAACTTGTTTCCTTGCCTATGGATCATGCAATCTAAAAATGGTAACATACAATTTTTTCATTTTCTACAGTAAATCTGATGGAAGGTACTGAATTGTTATGGAATTTTTTGAAACAAAATTACTAAAGGATATTTTACCTTCTAATGCAATTTGGTTTAGGTATGTAGATGATATTCTTTGTGTTTGGCCAACAAATATGAATTTGCAAAAATTTCTCCACTATTTCAACAATTTAGTACCTTCCATCAAATCTACAGCAGAAAATGAAAATAATATATCTTCTCAAACTCATTATCAATATACTCTGGACTGCAAATACATATTCGATTGGATCTAAATTAAAGTACCCTAGATCTTTCATTGATAAATCCCTTAAGTTGGCAAAGAAATCATTTTATAAAGTTGAGCCAAAACCTCCCATTGACACCAAGAATCTTTTAGTTCTCCCTTTTAATAATAACTTTACTTCCCATGCTGCTTGAATCCTTTAATGTAAATGTTGCCTTCAGCAACAATAATACTATAAAGAATATCTTAACCAGGAATTCACCAGAAAATTCTCCTTTGTGCATCTATAAAGTGTTATGTAGAAATTGTGATAAATTTTATGTTGGGCAGACTGGTAAGGATCTTTCTGTTAGACTTAAGCAACATGAATATAGTATAAGAACAGTACAAGAATCAAATGCCATGTTTAATCACGTTAAAAACTATGATAATTGTATTGACTGGAATAATGCCATCTCAGTTACTAACTCTAACTCTATTACCACGAGAAATATCATTGAATCTTCTATTATCAAATACACTAAGAATTATAATCTTATTATTGGTGAAGGTCTATACAAATTGGATAACTTTATTGCTGATGAAATTTGTAAAAGAATAAGTTTATGATACGCTCGTTGTCTGTCTTGGACTGTCGCATGCTTTCCAAATGACGTACTAGGAATATATATATATATATATATATATATATATATATATATATATATATATATATATATATATATATATATATATATATGTGTGTGTGTGTGTGTGTGTGTGTGTGTGTGTGTGTGTGTGTGTGTGTTCTCCATTTCCCGGGGTAGAGAGGCAGAATCAAGAACAGATGACTAACAGAGGAAAGAATCCTCCCTTGAACCCCTTTTCTGTTTCTTCTTTTGGAAAAATGCAACAGGAAGCGAGGATTTCCAGCACCCTGTTCCCACCACTTTGAGTCCCCTTCTACGACACCCAGGGATATATAGGGGTGGGGATGGGACAAAGGTTCTGGTAGCGATGAAAAATGTGTGGAAAGAGAGAACGTTATCTTGGAGATCAAAAATGGGTATGTTTGAAAGTTCCAACAATGTTATATGGTTGCAAGGGATGAGCTATAGATAGGGATGTATGGAGGAGGGAGGATGTGTTGAAAAGTGAAATGTTTGAGGACAATATGTGGTGTGAGGTGGTTTGATCAAGTAAGTAGTGAAAGAGTGAGAGATATGTGTGGTGATCAAAAGAGTGGTTGAGAGAGCCAGAAGAGGGAGCTGAAATGGTTTGGATGTATGAAAAGAATGAGTGAGGAAAGGCTGACAAAGAGGTATATGTGTCAGAGGTGGAGGGAACAAAGAGAAGTGGGAGATCATATTGGAGGTGGAAGGATGGCGGGAAAAAGATTTTTGAGCGAACGAGGCCTAAACATGCAGGAGGGTGAAGCTTGCAAGGAATAGAGTGAATTGGAACAGTGTGGTATACCGGGGTCGACGTGCTGTGAATGGATTAAATCAGGTCATGTAAAAAGTCTAGGGTAAACCATGAAAAGGTCTATGGGGCCTGGATGTGGATAAGGAGTTGTGGTTCCAGTGCATTACACATGACAGGTAGAGACTGATTGTGAACAAATGTGGCCTTTTTCGTCTGTTTTTCTAGCGCTACCTCGCTGACGCAAGGGGTGGCCATGCTGTTTCCTGTGGGGTGGGGTGACCTCGGGAATGGATAAGGGCAAGCTACTATGATTATGTACATGTGCATATATGTATGTGGCTGTGTGTGGATATGTATGTATATGTGTATGTGTATATGTGCGTGCATGTACATAGGTGTGTATACGAGAGGATGGGTCTTTTATTCGTCTGTTTCATGGCGCTAACTCATTGACGCGGGAAACGGTGATTAAGTATTATCATTATTATCATTATTATATATATATATATATATATATATATATATATATATATATATATATATATATATATATATATATATATATACTTTACTTTTTTCATACACATTCGCCATTTCCCGCGTTAGCGAGGTAGCCTCATGAACAGAGAACTGAGCCTTAGAGGGAATATCCTCACTTGGCCCCCTTCTCTGTTCCTTCTTTTGGAAAATTACAAATGGGAGGGGAGGATTTCCACTAAACCTGCCATCACACACTCCATACACCTCCTTGATGATGTTCTTTTTCATGACTCCAAAGTTCTCTCTACAGCTTTACTTCCTAGAGTTCCAGGATCCTGTGTTTCAATGACATCCACACATCTCTGCTCCTCTACAAAAACCTCTTTGTCTCTCTCCCTTCTAGAATTATTTCCTGTTCTCTGGCCTCATTTTTCCCACGCCAGCCTCTGATCTGTGTGTTATGGGTAATTCATCTGGTTGATCTATATGAGGTCTCATTGTGAGGACTCTCTCTCTCTCTCTCTCTCTCTCTCTCTCTCTCTCTCTCTCTCTCTCTCTCTCTCGGCCCATTACCAGCGCTATATATGTTCTCTTTTTTTTCTCCCAGGCTGTATCCTTCCATGATTCCAACAGAAGCAGGTCCAGTACCAGCAGCAGGTAACAACAGGAGCAACAGCAGGTCCAGCACCAGCACCAGGTAACAACAGCAGGTAGCAAGAATGGTAACACAAACAATGCAGTACCAGCAGCAGTGTTAGTACCATCAATATCCACCACACTACCACAACCGTGGCAGTGCCACCAACGGACACTACAGTGCCAGCAACAATGGTACTGACACCAACAGGTATTACCAACAACAATGGTACTGCCAACAGTAAAAACTTGTGGAGGGAGATGAGGAGGAGTGGGTGGATGGTCAGGAGGGTCGTATAGCGACCGTTCTCCCCTCCCCTGGCCAGGTACCAGCAGAACCCAGGACGGTGACAGCCACACCTCACCCCCACACTCAGCCTGCCTGACACACTCTGAATAATTGTCAGCCACTGCAACCCGTCTCTTGTGACGGCCGGGGACTCCTCTGCTTCTCCCATTATTCTCTCTCTCTCTCTCTCTCTCTCTCTCTCTCTGTGTGTGCCTTCCTTTGGTTTCACTTACCAGCACCTGTACTTGCGTCAAGCCTGTGTATCGTCTTGCGTCAGTCTGCGCCATTGGTCCATCAGGGGCAAGGATGACAGCGCCAGTGAGGACGGACGGGTAGGTTTGCCTCGTGATATTTCCATCAACAGCGTCACTTTATGTGCGTTGTGCCAGGCATGATCGACACTACAGAAGTCAGGTCCACGAACTGGATAGTCCCTCCACGAACACAACTAATTAGTGGCTTTGAAACAGCATTACCACATCATCTCCGGACACCATCACAAGTCTCTCTCTCTCTCTCTCTCTCTCTCTCTCTCTCTCTCTCTCTCTCTCTCTCTCTTTTCTTTTTTCATACATATTTGCCATTTCCCGCTTTAGCGAGGTAGCGTTAAGAACAGAGGACTGAGCCTTAGAGGGATTAACCTTACTTGGCCCCCTTCTCTGTTCCTTCTTTTGGAAACACTAAAACGAGAGGGGGTGATTTCCAGCCGCCCACTCCCTCCCCTTATAGTCACCTTCTACGACACGCAGGGAATACGTGGGAAGTATTCTTTCTCCCATATCCCCAGGGATAATCATATATATGTATATATATATATATATATATATATATATATATATATATATATATATATATATATATATATATATATATATATATTGGAAAGGATCACAAGTATATTCCTATGAGTCCACGGGGAAATGAAACACAAGTTCCCAAGCGCACTTACGTGTAACAATCACATCATCAGGAGAGATATAAAAAAGAAACGTAACAGTCAGTTGATATACAACTTATCAAAACACATAAACCAAATTTTCCAGCAAGACCCATAGTGAGGTCAGTGGACTCCATCACATATGAATTGTCAGAATGGTTAGTTTCTTTATCAAGCCCATTGTGGATAAGATATCAAATTCTAATATCATGAATAGTGTAGACTTAGTAAACAAACTTAATGATATCCATGATGATTATGATTTCAAACTGGTTAGCTTTAATGTCTCATATCTGTTCACAATCTGTTCACAATAGTTCCAGTTGATGACTTCTTTCAATACTTAATTGAAGCCTTGAAAAATATTCATTTACCTGTTTGAAGGTATCAAGGTCATTTTTTATTGAAATGATAGAATTATGTATAATTGATTGTGTATTTCAACTTAATGGAGGGAGAAATTTTATGCTTAAAAACCAGGTATGGCAATGGGTAACCCTCTTTCACCTGTACTAACTAATCTTTATATAGAATTCCTTGAAACAAAATTACTAAAGGATATCTTACCTTCTAATGCCATTTGGTTCAGGTATGTAGATGATGTTCTTTGTATTTGGCCAACAAATTAAGATTTACAAATATTTCTCCCCTTACTTACAAATTTAGTACCTTCCATCAAATCTACTGTAGAAATTGAAGTTAATGGTATGTTACCATTTTTAGATTGCATGATCCATAGGCAAGGAAACAAGTTTAAGTTTAGCATATACCAATGTATGCTCATATATCCATTATCACTCATCTCAACATGACAGAGTTAGATTATCATAATTTCAATCTATGTTCCTTAGGACATTACTATTGCAGTCCAGAGCTGACTGATGATGAATTTGAGAAGATATATCATATTGGATCCAAGTAAAAGTATCCTAGATCTTACACTGATGAATTTCTTAAGTTAGCAAATATATCATCCTATAGAGTACCAAGAAGCTTTTAGCTCTCCCTTTTAGTAATGATTTTACTTTACTTCTCATTTTACGTAAAACCTTTAATGTAAATGTTGCCTTCAGCAACAACGGTATTATAAAGAATATTTTAATCAGAAACTCACCAGAAAGTTCAGCATGTAGAAACTGTGATAAATTTCATGTTGGGCAGACTGATAGAAATCTTTCTAGTAAACTTAAGCAACATAAATATAAGAACAGGACAAGAATCAACTGCATTGTTTAATCATATCAAGAACTATGATCATTGTAGTGACTGGAGTAATGCCATCTCAGTTATCAACTCTAACTCTTGTACCACAAGAAATATCATTGAATCTCCAGTATCAAATACACAATGAATTATAAAATTGATATCAGTGAAAATGTATGCCAATTGGATTGCCTTATTGTTGATAAAATTTGTAAACAGTTCCCTTTCTTGTCCAAATAATCAATTCATGATACGCATGTTGCTAGATGTGAACGCTCCTGACCTCCATTCAGGGAGTCACTTGCTTACCAAACGGCGTCCTAGCTACGTCTCTTCCTTGTGTATTAACTGACTGTCATATTTCTTTCTTGCTTCTTCTCTGATGATGTGATTATTACACGAAAGTGCGCTTGGGAACTTATCGTCTTTCGTTTCCCCGTGAACTGATAGGATCATAGGAATATATATATATATATATATATATATATATATATATATATATATATATATATATATATATATATATATATGCTTGTGTCATGAGGAGCGTGGGAAGTGGGCAAATTAGAAAGGGTAGTGAGTGGTGAAGAAGTGAGATTGTTAGTGAAAGAGAAGGGAGGCATTTGGACAATTTTTGCAGGAAAATAGTACAAATGACTGAGAGATTTATAAAAGAAAGAGGCAGGAGGTCAAGAGAAAGGTGCAAGAGTTGAAAAAGAGGGCAAATAAGAGTTGGGGTGAGAGAGTATCATTAGATTTTAGGGAGAATAAAAAGATGTTTGGAAGGACGTAAATAAAGTGCGTAAGACAAGAGAACAAATGTTAACATCGGTGAAGGGGGCAAATGGGGAGGTAATAGCAAGTAGTGGTGATGTGAGAAGGAGATGGAGTGAGTATCTTGAAGGTTTGTTGAATGTGTTTGATGATAGAGTGGCAGATATAGGGTGTTTTGGTCGAGGCGGTGTGCGAAGTGAGAGGGTCAGGGAGAATGATTTGGTAAACAGAGAAGAGGTAGTGAAAGCTTTGCGGAAGATGAAAGCCGACAAGACGGCGGTTTGGATAGTATTGCAGAGGTATCTATTATAAAAGGGGGTGACTGTGTTGTTGTCTGGTTGGTGAGGATATTCCATGCATGTATGGCTCATGGTGAAGTGCCTGAGGGTTGGTGGAACGCATGCATAGTGCCATTGTACAAAGGCAAAGGGGATAAAGGGGAGTGCTCAAATTGCGATGTTTACCAAATGGCGTCTTACCTACGTCTCTTCGTTGTATATCAACTGACTGTCATATTTCTCTCTCGTGTCTCCCCTGATGATGTGATTATCACACGAAAGTGCACTTGGGAACTTATCTTATTTCATTTACCCCGTTGACTCTTAGGAATATACTTGATCATACACAAAACTGTGATCCTTTCCATATATATGTATGTATATATATATATATATATATATATATATATATATATATATATATATTTTTTTTTTTATTATTATACTTTGTCGCTGTCTCCCGCGTTTGCGAGGTAGCGCAAGGAAACAGACGAAAGAAATGGCCCAACCCCCCTCCCCCCATACACATGTATATACATACGTCCACACACGCAAATATACATACCTACACAGCTTTCCATGGTTTACCCCAGACGCTTCACATGCCCTGATTCAATCCACTGACAGCAAGTCAACCCCGGTATACCACGTCGCTCCAATTCACTCGATTCCTTGCCCTCCTTTCACCCTCCTGCATGTTCAGGCCCCGATCACACAAAATCTTTTTCACTCCATCTTTCCACCTCCAATTTGGTCTCCCTCTTCTCCTCGTTCCCTCCACCTCCGACACATATATCCTCTTGGTCAATCTTTCCTCACTCATCCTCTCCATGTGCCCAAACCACTTCAAAACACCCTCTTCTGCTCTCTCAACCACGCTCTTTTTATTTCCACACATCTCTCTTACCCTTACGTTACTCACTCGATCAAACCACCTCACACCACACATTGTCCTCAAACATCTCATTTCCAGCACATCCATCCTCCTGCGCACAACTCTATCCATAGCCCACGCCTCGCAACCATACAACATTGTTGGAACCACTATTCCTTCAAACATACCCATTTTTGCTTTCCGAGATAATGTTCTCGACTTCCACACATTCTTCAAGGCCCCAGAATTTTCGCCCCCTCCCCCACCCTATGATCCACTTCCGCTTCCATGGTTCCATCCGCTGCCAGATCCACTCCCAGATATCTAAAACACTTCACTTCCTCCAGTTTTTCTCCATTCAAACTCACCTCCCAATTGACTTGACCCTCAACCCTACTGTACCTAATAACCTTGCTCTTATTCACATTCACTCTTAACTTTCTTCTTCCACACACTTTACCAAACTCAGTCACCAGCTTCTGCAGTTTCTCACATGAATCAGCCACCAGCGCTGTATCATCAGCGAACAACAACTGACTCACTTCCCAAGCTCTCTCATCCCCAACAGACTTCATACTTGCCCCTCTTTCCAAAACTCTTGCATTTACCTCCCTAACAACCCCATCCATAAACAAATTAAACAACCATGGAGACATCACACACCCCTGCCGCAAACCTACATTCAGTGAGAACCAATCACTTTCCTCTCTTCCTACACGTACACATGCCTTACATCCTCGATAAAAACTTTTCACTGCTTCTAACAACTTTCCTCCCACACCATATATTCTTAATACCTTCCACAGAGCATCTCTATCAACTCTATCATATGCCTTCTCCAGATCCATAAATGCTACATACAAATCCATTTGCTTTTCTAAGTATTTCTCACATACATTCTTCAAAGCAAACACCTGATCCACACATCCTCTCCCACTTCTGAAACCACACTGCTCTTCCCCAATCTGATGCTCTGTACATGCCTTCACCCTCTCAATGGGATGTATTTAGGGAATCAGTGATGGATTGCGCAAAAGATGCTTGTGGCATGAGAAGAGTGGGAGGTGGGTTGATTAGAAAGGGTAGTGAGTGGTGGGATGAAGAAGTAAGAGTATTAGTGAAAGAGAAGAGAGAGGCATTTGGACGATTTTTGCAGGGAAAAAATGCAATTGAGTGGGAGATGTATAAAAGAAAGAGACAGGAGGTCAAGAGAAAGGTGCAAGAGGTGAAAAAAAGGGCAAATGAGAGTTGGGGTGAGAGAGTATCATTAAATTTTAGGGAGAATAAAAAGATGTTCTGGAAGGAGGTAAATAAAGTGCGTAAGACAAGGGAGCAAATGGGAACTTCAGTGAAGGGCGCAAATGGGGAGGTGATAACAAGTAGTGGTGATGTGAGAAGGAGATGGAGTGAGTATTTTGAAGGTTTGTTGAATGTGTTTGATGATAGAGTGGCAGATATGGGGTGTCTTGGTCGAGGTGGTGTGCAAAGTGAGAGGGTTAGGGAATATGATTTGGTAAACAGAGAAGAGGTAGTGAAAGCTTTGCGGAAGATGAAAGCCGGCAAAGCAGCAGGTTTGGATGGTATTGCAGTGGAATTTATTAAAAAAGGGGGTGACTGTATTGTTGACTGGTTGGTAAGGTTATGTAATGTATGTATGACTCATGGTGAGGTGCCTGAGGATTGGCGGAATGCGTGCATAGTGCCATTGTACAAAGGCAAAGGGGATAAGAGTGAGTGCTCAAATTACAGAGGTATAAGTTTGTTGAGTATTCCTGGTAAATTATATATATATATATATATATATATATATATATATATATATATATATATATATATATATATATATATATATATATATATATATATATATAAACTCATTTCCCGTATTACTCTTTCCCTGTATAGTACAAAAAAGTGAATACATACATACGCACAAGCACAGACGCACGCACACACACACACACACACACACACACACACACACACACACACACACACACACACACACACACGCACAAAAACACACACACGCACACACACACACACACACACACACACACACACACACACACACACACACACACGCACAAACACACACACACACACATACACAGGAGTGTACAACTCTCTACATGTACCGTAGAAAAATAGTTCAATACACAAAGTTCATTTGTATAGGGTTTCATCAGTTATGTCAATACTAGACATCGTAAGGAAAGCTTCAGCAAGTCTCACAGACATTGAAGGAATGAGTAATATTATGAATAAGCATTTTCCGTCTGTTTTTACAATAGAAGAAACAACAAATATCCCTCACGCATCTTCGCACACAATACGTCGCTGTAAATTAGCAGTATATAGAAAAGGCGTTCTGAACTTAATCTTACTGATAACCTGGAAGTGAAGAAGTCTCTCTGTTCCTGACAGAAATGATCCCAGTCTTAAGCGAACATAAGGAAGGAACGAGAAGTCTATTGGTTAATCTATTCAGTGAGTTTCAGGGTTCAGTTGACGTCCTGAACTGTAAAAGTGGATGTTTGTTTACCTCAAATTTCTGGCCAGGGAGGGCCAGCCGCAGCCGCAGCCGCAGCCGCAGCTTCCAGGAGAGAGGAACGCCCACGCCCACGAGAGCTACACTCTGACGTCTTAGATCACTAATTTATGCTGAGTACATTAACCCTAACCCTTGACCAGCAGTGTGCCTCTGCCCACAGTAACAACTGACGATCACCAAACAGCACTACTCCACCAGATGCTCCAACTGCACTCCGTGGTATCACCTCCACTGTACATCACTGTCATCCACTGGAAACTACTGCACTCAGTGGTATCACCTCCACTGTACATCACTGTCATCCACTGGAAACTACTGCACTCAGTGGTATCACCTCCACTGTACATCACTGTCATCCACCGGAGACTACTGCACTCAGTGGTATCATCTCCACTGCACGTCACTATCATCCACTGGAGACTACTCAGAACACTGGAAATGCAGCAACCACTTAAACAGCATCTCCTAAGACCCCATAAAAAACCCACTCACCTCCAGCACAAACACCCAACAAACAACATCACAGAACGCACACTCTCCCCCTGTACAAACAAACCACTCTCCTCCATACTACCCCCAGCTACATACTAAACATCTTGCAAATGAAGGCCAAAATGCCATCCGAGACAGACACAGAAATACTCAACCAGCTCAGAAAACACAATATTCAAGGCACCAAACTCACACCCAGACCACTCCTCCCACCTGGCTACAGCAACACAAGTGTAAGGAAGGACACAGAACATAACGAGGGGGAGGACTCATAACACTCGTCCTCCTAACCGTAACCTTCTTCAAGGCCGGGGTCACCAGACAACAACTTTTAGAATCCAAAAGACAAAACCCTTGCGATACAACCCATGAAAATAAAACTTCTTAGGATCAGTTACAACATAATCAACATCTACGACCTCCCTCTTCCACATGCCCCCTACATACACTCCCCAACGGCAAAACCTCACCAGCATACCCATCACCTCTCTCTGTAAAAGTTCGATGCACACGTACATCCACTCCGTCCTGATTACACCCCATCTATCCCGCCTAATACACAACCATCAGAAAACCTCCACAAACCACAGGAGAGCAGACTGGCCAGCCTTCACACAATACGTGGAAATAAAACCTCCGTGAATACGGACAGAGCCGATGTGCGTCTGTACCGAACCTCCAGCTCGCTTGTCCTACGCTTAAATGAATGGTGACCCTTGCCGTAACAGCAAGAAGCCAGGATAACCAAGATAACCAAGGGGATGGTAAAGTAACTGAGGCTCCACATATAACAACAAATACTGTTATAAAGCATCAGGAAGAATTCCTCTGCTTGTCAAAAGCTGCGGGAAAACTGATGATGACGTCCTCGAAGGAGACGCAGCCGGCAGTCAACACCAGCCGATCACTGGGAGAAAACGTATAGACGGCCGGCAAGATAGAAGTTTGTTCTTTATGTAAACAATGTTTTTTTCTCTCACGTTGTTAGTCTGCGTGAACCAGGCTTCTCGCCGAAACGTAAACAGAATAAAACTCCAACTCCTTCCTGTGTTTCTCTAGCACCCTGATCCTCTCATATATATATATATATATATATATATATATATATAGAGGTCATAGGATAGAAGCGTTGGTCAAGTAGATATCTGATTGTGTGCATTAAAGTCATCGCAAAACAAGCAGACGGAGTCAACAAGGAAGCAGATGGTCGCCAGTGTTGTCATATCTGTCTAACCTGTATAGCATTTTTGACTTAAAGTTGTTATTTGATACGTTAGGAATATTATGTCTTGCAATTAAGAATATACATTATTAATAGAGCCACTATATGGTGGAGGAAGATTCTATGTTGCAAACCCCATGGTGTTGATCGTGCCTAGTTTCAACAGGGAGAGGCCGACAGCCACCTAATATCCCCCTATCACATCTCTCCCGCGGGGGGGGGGGAGATGCCAATTATGGGTACTCTTGTAATATTGTTAAGCTAGTAAGGAGCAAAGTATCTATATCATTAGAATAATTTATGGAATTAACACGTGAAAGAACCCGTAGCATATATCATGACTACTTCTGTAGGTTAATTATAGAAATTAAATTGTACGGGACATGTCCTCATCCATAGCAGTTTCTATATAGGATTACGCCAAGTGCAAAAGTTTCCTATTAACAGCGCTTAAATAAGTACATACGGTGATATAGTTTTAAATAATGACACCACGAAAATCTATAGAGTGTGGAAAAGTGACAATATGAAGTGGAAGAGTGACAAAGTGACGTAGTCCAGTAATTAACCAGGGAAACTTAAATGTTCGCCTGTGCAACCCAACGTGATTCCGGGTCACGCAGTACACAGACAAGTGTACTTAGTAAGTACACTACCTCCTTGGAGACAGTTACCCAGCCCAGGAGATATAGCATTCAACATCCACTAAGAAATCCCGGTCAGCTAGCACCTCGATCTGTTGCAATACAGTGTGCATGGCTCGCCCCCTGTGAGGGTAATGAACCAATAATGTGTCTACAAGAGACACTGATAACTTTGATTCCAAAACGGGAGCTTGTGTGGGCCGAGTAGCCTGGTCGAGCCTGGTCGAGTGCTGCCAGGTCGATCAGTAGGGCACCAGTCAGGGTCCCAGCTGGGAAGGGTCTTAAGGACGTGCTTAACCCAGCGCCGTTGCAGGAAATGCTAGCACGGACCAACCTGATTTGGAGTACGAGGGTCCATTGCTTGGCCATAGCCACACTCACGGCCAGAGACCCAGCTTCAGTCCACCTACTAAAAACCCAGCTAAGACCATGTGTTACCCACTCAAGTGAAGTTTTAGCACCTGAGAAGAAGAAGTCCCTTGCAATTGTGAACTAGGATGTTTAGTTACTCTTGGTATTTGTGTTAGGATAGATACCACATTATTCCTGATACTAATATGTATACCACATTATTCCTGATACTAATATGTATACCACATTATTCCTGATACTAATATGTATACCACATTATTCCTGATACTAATATGTATGCCATATTATTCCTGATACTAAGTATGTATACCACATTATTCCTGATACTAATATGTATACCACATTATTCCTGATACTAATATGTATGCCACATTATTCCTGATACTAAGTATGTATACCACATTATTCCTGATACTAATATGTATACCACATTATTCCTGATACTAATATGTATACCACATTATTCCTGATACTAAGTATGTATACCACATTATTCCTGATACTAATATGTATACCACATTATTCCTGATACTAAGTATGTATACCACATTATTCCTGATACTATGTATACCAAATTATTCCTGATACTAATATGTATACCACATTATTCCTGATACTAAGTATGTATGCCACATTATTCCTGATACTAAGTATGTATACCACATTATTCCTGATACTAATATGTATACCACATTATTCCTGATACTAATATGTATACCACATTATTCCTGATACTAAGTATGTATGCCACATTATTCCTGATACTAATATGTATGCCACATTATTCCTGATACTAATATGTATACCACATTATTCCTGATACTAATATGTATACCACATTATTCCTGATACTAAGTATGTATACCACATTATTCCTGATATTAATATGTATACCACATTATTCCTGATACTAATATGTATACCACATTATTCCTGATACTAAGTATGTATACCACATTATTCCTGATACTAATATGTATACCACATCATTCCTGATACTAATATGTATACCACATTATTCCTGATACTAAGTATGTATACCACATTATTCCTGATACTAATATGTATACCACATTATTCCTGATACTAAGTATGTATACCACATTATTCCTGATACTAATATGTATACCACATTATTCCTGTTAAAAAAAAAAAAAAAAAAAAAAAAAAAAAAAAAAAAAAAAAAAAAAAAAAAAAAAAAAAAAAAAAAAAAAAAAAAAAAAAAAAAAAAAAAAAAAAAAAAAAAAAAAAAAAAAAAAAAAAAAAAAAAAAAAAAAAAAAAAAAAAAAAAAAAAAATTTTTTTTTTTTTTTTTTTTTTTTTTTTTTTTTTGAATATTGTTACCAATTATTCCTGATACATTTTCCAATTATTCCTGATACTAGAGTAGCAATTATTCCGATATAATAGATCTTATCTGATATATTTATACCATTTCCTGTACTAATGTATAATTTCCTGTACTATAGTATACACATTATTCTGTATAATATGTTACCATTATCCTGATATAATATGTTCACATTTTCTGATATAATTGATCCACTTATTCTATATAATTGTATCCATTATTCTATAATATGTAACCACATTATTCTATATATATGTATGATTCCTGAACTAATTGTACCAATTATTCCTGATACAATATGTTCACTTATTCTAAAATATACCACATTATTCTTAATATTCATATTCCTGATTATTGTATCACATTATTGATTAATATGTTAACTATTCTGATATAATTATACTTTCTGATATAATGTTACAATTATCGATATAATATGTATCCCTTATTCTCTAATAGTACCATTATTCCTGATAAAATGTCCACATATTCTGATACATGTATCCATTTCTGTATAATATCACTTATTCTGTATAATATGTCACTATTCTGATACTAATATGTATCCACTATTCTATACAAATGTATCCAATTATCTGATATAATTATACAATTTTCTGATACTAATATGTATCCACATTTCTGATATAATATGAACCACTTATTCTGATACTATATGTAAAATTTGATCTAAGTATCACATTATTCCTGATATAATGTATCAATTATTCTGATATAATATGTATCCATATTCCGATATAATATGTATCACATTATTCCTGATACTAAGTATGTATGCCACATTATTCCTGATACTAATATGTTATACAACATTATTCATAGATACTAATGTGTATACCTCATAATTCCTATACTATATGTATACCACAATTATTCCTGTTACTAATATGTATACCAAAATATCCTGATACTGAAGTATTATGCCCATTTTCATGTTACTAATATGTATACCACATTATTCATGATACTAATAAGTATACACATTATTCCTGATATAAGTATGGATGCAATTATTCATGATACTATAGTAATGTATGCCAATTATTCCTGATACTAATATGTATACCACATTATTCCTGATAACTAATATGTATACCACATTATTCTGGATACTAAGTTTGTATGCACATTATTCAGGATAGTATACCACATATTCCTGATACTAATATGTATACCACATTATTCCTGATACTAAGTATGTATGCCACATTATTCCTGATACTAATATGTATACCACATTATTCCTGATACTAATATGTATACCACATTATTCCTGATACTAATATGTATACCACATTATTCCTGATACTAATATGTATACCACATTATTCCTGATACTAAGTATGTATGCCACATTATTCCTGATACTAAGCATGTATGCCACATTATTCCTGATACTAAGTATGTATGCCACATTATTCCTGATACTAAGTATGTATACCACATTATTCCTGATACTAATATGTATACCACATTATTCCTGATACTAAGTATGTATACCACATTATTCCTGATACTAAGTATGTATACCACATTATTCCTGATACTAAGTATGTATGCCACATTATTCCTGATACTAATATGTATGCCACATTATTCCTGATACTAATTATGTATGCCACATTATTCCTGATACTAATATGTATACCACATTATTCCTGATACTAAGTATGTATGCCACATTATTCCTGATACTAATATGTATACCACATTATTCCTGATACTAATATGTATACCACATTATTCCTGATACTAATATGTATACCACATTATTCCTGATACTAATATGTATACCACATTATTCCTGATACTAAGTATGTATGCCACATTATTCCTGATACTAATATGTATACCACATTATTCCTGATACTAATATGTATACCACATTATTCCTGATACTAATATGTATACCACATTATTCCTGATACTAAGTATGTATACCACATTATTCCTGATACTAATATGTATACCACATTATTCCTGATACTAAGTATGTATGCCACATTATTCCTGATACTAAGCATGTATGCCACATTATTCCTGATACTAAGTATATATGCCACATTATTCCTGATACTAAGTATGTATACCACATTATTCCTGATACTAATATGTATACCACATTATTCCTGATACTAAGCATGTATGCCACATTATTCCTGATACTAATATGTATACCACATTATTCCTGATACTAAGTATGTATACCACATTATTCCTGATACTAATATGTATACCACATTATTCCTGATACTAAGTATGTATACCACATTATTCCTGATACTAATATGTATACCACATTATTCCTGATACTAAGCATGTATGCCACATTATTCCTGATACTAAGTATGTATGCCACATTATTCCTGATACTAAGTATGTATGCCACATTATTCCTGATACTAATATGTATACCACATTATTCCTGATACTAAGTATGTATACCACATTATTCCTGATACTAAGTATGTATACCACATTATTCCTGATACTAATATGTATACCACATTATTCCTGATACTAATATGTATGCCACATTATTCCTGATACTAAGTATGTATGCCACATTATTCCTGATACTAATATGTATACCACATTATTCCTGATACTAAGTATGTATACCACATTATTCCTGATACTAAGTATGTATACCACATTATTCCTGATACTAATATGTATACCACATTATTCCTGATACTAAGTATATATGCCACATTATTCCTGATACTAAGTATGTATACCACATTATTCCTGATACTAAGTATGTATACCACATTATTCCTGATACTAATATGTATACCACATTATTCCTGATACTAAGTATGTATACCACATTATTCCTGATACTAAGTATGTATACCACATTATTCCTGATACTAATATGTATACCACATTATTCCTGATACTAAGTATGTATGCCACATTATTCCTGATACTAATATGTATACCACATTATTCCTGATACTAAGTATGTATACCACATTATTCCTGATACTAAGTATGTATACCACATTATTCCTGATACTAAGTATGTATACCACATTATTCCTGATACTAATATGTATACCACATTATTCCTGATACTAATATGTATACCACATTATTCCTGATACTAAGTATGTATGCCACATTATTCCTGATACTAATATGTATACCACATTATTCCTGATACTAATATGTATACCACATTATTCCTGATACTAAGTATGTATACCACATTATTCCTGATACTAAGTATGTATACCACATTATTCCTGATACTAAGTATGTATGCCACATTATTCCTGATACTAAGTATGTATACCACATTATTCCTGATACTAATATGTATACCACATTATTCCTGATACTAAGTATGTATACCACATTATTCCTGATACTAAGTATGTATGCCACATTATTCCTGATACTAAGTATGTATGCCACATTATTCCTGATACTAATATGTGTACCACATTATTCCTGATACTAAGTATGTATACCACATTATTCCTGATACTAAGTATGTATGCCACATTATTCCTGATACTAAGTATGTATACCACATTATTCCTGATACTAAGTATGTATACCACATTATTCCTGATACTAAGTATGTATGCCACATTATTCCTGATACTAAGTATGTATGCCACATTATTCCTGATACTAAGTATGTATGCCACATTATTCCTGATACTAAGTATGTATACCACATTATTCCTGATACTAATATGTATACCACATTATTCCTGATACTAAGTATGTATGCCACATTATTCCTGATACTAAGTATGTATGCCACATTATTCCTGATACTAAGTATGTATACCACATTATTCCTGATACTAAGTATGTATACCACATTATTCCTGATACTAAGTATGTATGCCACATTATTCCTGATACTAAGTATGTATACCACATTATTCCTGATACTAATATGTATACCACATTATTCCTGATACTAAGTATGTATACCACATTATTCCTGATACTAAGTATGTATGCCACATTATTCCTGATACTAAGTATGTATGCCACATTATTCCTGATACTAATATGTATACCACATTATTCCTGATACTAATATGTATACCACATTATTCCTGATACTAATATGTATACCACATTATTCCTGATACTAAGTATGTATGCCACATTATTCCTGATACTAAGTATGTATGCCACATTATTCCTGATACTAAGTACTTGTATACCACATTATTCCTGATACTAAGTATGTATGCCACATTATTCCTGATACTAAGTATGTATGCCACATTATTCCTGATACTAAGTATGTATGCCACATTATTCCTGATACTAAGCATGTATACCACATTATTCCTGATACTAATATGTATACCACATTATTCCTGATACTAAGTATGTATACCACATTATTCCTGATACTAAGTATGTATGCCACATTATTCCTGATACTAATATGTATACCACATTATTCCTGATACTAATATGTATACCACATTATTCCTGATACTAATATGTATACCACATTATTCCTGATACTAATATGTATACCACATTATTCCTGATACTAAGTATGTATGCCACATTATTCCTGATACTAAGCATGTATGCCACATTATTCCTGATACTAAGTATGTATGCCACATTATTCCTGATACTAAGTATGTATACCACATTATTCCTGATACTAATATGTATACCACATTATTCCTGATACTAAGTATGTATACCACATTATTCCTGATACTAAGCATGTATACCACATTATTCCTGATACTAAGTATGTATGCCACATTATTCCTGATACTAATATGTATGCCACATTATTCCTGATACTAATTATGTATGCCACATTATTCCTGATACTAATATGTATACCACATTATTCCTGATACTAAGTATGTATTAAGTATGTATACCACATTATTCCTGATACTAATATGTATACCACATTATTCCTGATACTAATATGTATACCACATTATTCTTGATACTAATATGTATACCACATTATTCCTGATACTAAGTATGTATGCCACATTATTCCTGATAGTAATATGTATACCACATTATTCCTGATACTAATATGTATACCACATTATTCCTGATACTAATATGTATACCACATTATTCCTGATACTAAGTATGTATACCACATTATTCCTGATACTAATATGTATACCACATTATTCCTGATACTAAGTATGTATGCCACATTATTCCTGATACTAAGCATGTATGCCACATTATTCCTGATACTAAGTATATATGCCACATTATTCCTGATACTAAGTATGTATACCACATTATTCCTGATACTAATATGTATACCACATTATTCCTGATACTAAGCATGTATGCCACATTATTCCTGATACTAATATGTATACCACATTATTCCTGATACTAAGTATGTATACCACATTATTCCTGATACTAATATGTATACCACATTATTCCTGATACTAAGTATGTATACCACATTATTCCTGATACTAATATGTATACCACATTATTCCTGATACTAAGCATGTATGCCACATTATTCCTGATACTAAGTATGTATGCCACATTATTCCTGATACTAAGTATGTATGCCACATTATTCCTGATACTAATATGTATACCACATTATTCCTGATACTAAGTATGTATACCACATTATTCCTGATACTAAGTATGTATACCACATTATTCCTGATACTAATATGTATACCACATTATTCCTGATACTAATATGTATGCCACATTATTCCTGATACTAAGTATGTATGCCACATTATTCCTGATACTAATATGTATACCACATTATTCCTGATACTAAGTATGTATACCACATTATTCCTGATACTAAGTATGTATACCACATTATTCCTGATACTAATATGTATACCACATTATTCCTGATACTAATATGTATACCACATTATTCCTGATACTAATTATGTATGCCACATTATTCCTGATACTAAGTATGTATGCCACATTATTCCTGATACTAATATGTATACCACATCATTCCTGATACTAATATGTATACCACATTATTCCTGATACTAATTATGTATGCCACATTATTCCTGATACTAATACGTATGCCACACTATTCCTGATACTAAGTATGTATGCCACATTATTCCTGATACTAAGTATGTATGCCACATTATTCCTGGTACTAAGTATGTATGCCACATTATTCCTGATAGTAAGTATGTATACCACATTATTCCTGATACTAATATGTATACCACATTATTCCTGATACTAATATGTATACCACATTATTCCTGATACTAATATGTATACCACATTATTCCTGATACTAATTATGTATGCCACATTATTCCTGATACTAATATGTATACCACATTATTCCTGATACTAATATGTATACCACATTATTCCTGATACTAATATGTATACCACACTATTCCTGATACTAAGCATGTATACCACATTATTCCTGATACTAAGTATGTATGCCACATTATTCCTGATACTAAGTATGTATGCCACATTATTCCTGATACTAATATGTATACCACATTATTCCTGATACTAAGTATGTATACCACATTATTCCTGATGCTAAGTATGTATGCCACATTATTCCTGATACTAGTATGTATACCACATTATTCCTGGTACTAATATGTATACCACATTATTCCTGATACTAATATGTATGCCATATTATTCCTGATACTAAGTATGTATGCCACATTATTCCTGATACTAAGTATGTATACCACATTATTCCTGATACTAATATGTATACCACATTATTCCTGATACTAAGTATGTATGCCACACTATTCCTGATACTGAGTATGTATGCCACATTATTCCTGATACTAAGTATGTATGCCACATTATTCCTGATACTATGTATGTATACCACATTATTCCTGATACTAATATGTATGCCACACTATTCCTGATACTAAGTATGTATGCCACATTATTCCTGATACTAATATGTATGCCACATTATTCCTGATGCTAAGTATGTATGCCACATTATTCCTGATACTAAGTATGTATATCACATCATTCCTGATACTAAGTATATATGCCACATTATTCCTGATACTAAGTATGTATGCCACATTATTCCTGATACTAATATGTATACCACATTATTCCTGATACTAATATGTATGCCACATTATTCCTGATACTAAGTATGTTAGCCACATTATTTCTGATATTATGTCAACGTCCGCAGACCCATGTATAATGATTATGTAAGCAGTGTTGCAGCCAGTTTGATATGAAGACTCCAGTCACTTCATGCTTACGCACATTAAATTGTCAGGTTATATGTACCCATATCATTCTACTTAGTTATCAAATGTAAGAAAGTTATTGGCTTTTCCTTATCCTACAGGAAAGTGAGTAGTCAAAGTATGCTTGGCAGTCCATTAGCCTAGCTAGGACATCCATGTCTGAATTAAGGGGTTTTACTTAAACCATGGCTATGTACCCCTAGGGTAATCTTACCTGAACATCTCTAGTAATTACTACTAGCAATGATAACGCTACAACGACAGTATTCTCTCGTAACTCTTTCTTTTCTCTCTTTTTTCAAGCCCCAATATATATGTATATATCGTTCTATTCGTAACTATTCCATTGTAAAAAGAAGGACCTATTTGTAAACAAAAAAACTGGTGTTACCTACATACTCTTTCCTGCAACTACAAGTGTGCGCTTCTCCCAGCAGCTGGGAAATGATGGACTCCTCTGGAGTGGAATGATCTGTAATGATACTGTACTCCCAGGATTACAGCCTTGTTAAAGGGTATGTTAGTAGGGAATCAGTGATGGATTGCGCAAAAGATGCTTGTGGCATGAGAAGCGTGGGAGGTGGGTTGATTAGAAAGGGAAGTGAGTGGTGGGATGAAGAAGTAAGATTATTAGTGAGAGAGAAGAGAGAGGCATTTGGACGATTTTTGCAGGGAAAAAATGCAATTGACTGGGAGATGTATAAAAGAAAGAGACAGGAGGTCAAGAGACAGTTGCAAGAAGCGAAAAAGAGGGCAAATGAGAGTTGGGGTGAGAGAGTATCATTAAATTTTAGGGAGAATAAAAAGATGTTCTGGAAGGAGGTAAATAAAGTGCGTAAGACAAGGGAGCAAATGGGAACTTCAGTGAAGGGCGCTAATGGGGAGGTGATAACAAGTAGTGGTGATGTGAGAAGGAGATGGAGTGAGTATTTTGAAGGTTTGTTGAATGTGTTTGATGATAGAGTGGCAGATATAGGGTGTTTTGGTCGAGGTGGTGTGCAAAGTGAGAGGGTTAAGGAAAATGATTTGGTAAACAGAGAAGAGGTAGTAAAAGATTTGCGGAAGATGAAAGCCGGCAAGGCAGCAGGTTTGGATGGTATTGCAGTGGAATCTATTAAAAAATGGGGTGACAGTATTGTTGACTGGTTGATAAGGTTATTTAATGTATGTATGACTCATGTTGAGCTGCCTGAGGATTGGCGGAATGCGTGCATAGTGCCATTGTACAAAGGCAAAGGAGATAAGAGTGAGTGCTCAAATTACAGAGGTATAAGTTTGTTGAGTATTCCTGGTAAATCATATGGGAGGGTATTGATTGAGAGGGTGAAGGCATGTACAGAGCATCAGATTGGGGAAGAGCAGTGTGGTTTCAGAAGTGGTAGAGGATGTGTGGATCAGGTGTTTGCTTTGAAGAATGTATGTGAGAAATACTTAGAAAAGCAAATGGATTTGTATGTAGCATTTATGGATCTGGAGAAGGCATATGATAGAGTGGATAGAAATGCTCTGTGGAAGGTATTAAGAATATATGGTGTGGGAGGCAAGTTGTTAGAAGCAGTGAAAAGTTTTTATCGAGGATGTAAGGCATGTGTACGTGTAGGAAGAAAGGAAAGTTATTGGTTCTCAGTGAATGTAGGTTTGCGGCAGGGGTGTGTGATGTCTCCATGCTTGTTTAATTTGTTTATGGATGGGGTTGTTAGGGAGGCGAATGCAAGAGTTTTGGAAAGAGGGGCAAGTATGAAGTCTGTTGTGGATGAGAGAGCTTGGAAAGTGAGTCAGTTGTTGTTCGCTGATGATACAGCGCTGGTGGCTGATTCATGTGAGAAACTGCAGAAGCTGGTGACTGAGTTTGGTAAAGTGTGTGGAAGAAGAAAGTTAAGAGTAAATGTGAATAAGAGCAAGGTTATTAGGTACAGTAGGGTTGAGGGTCAAGTCAATTGGGAGGTAAGTTTGAATGGAGAAAAACTGGAGGAAGTAAAGTGTTTTAGATATCTGGGAGTGGATCTGGCAGCGGATGGAACCATGGAGGAGGAAGTGAATCATAGGGTGGGGGAGGGGGCGAAAATCCTGGGAGCCTTGAAGAATGTGTGGAATTTGAGAACATTATCTCGGAAAGCAAAAGTGGGTATGTTTGAAGGAATATTGGTTCCAACAATGTTGTATGGTTGCGAGGCGTGGGCTATGGATAGAGTTGTGCGCAGGAGGGTGGATGTGCTGGAAATGAGATGTTTGAGGACAATGTGTGGTGTGAGGTGGTTTGATCGAGTTAGTAATGTAAGGGTAAGAGAGATGCGTGGAAATAAAAAGAGTGTGGTTGAGAGAGTAGAAGAGGGTGTTTTGAAATAGCTTGGTCACATGGAGAGAATGAGTGAGGAAAGATTGACCAAGAGGATATATGTGTCAGAGGTGGAGGGAACGAGGAGAAGTGGGACACCAAATTTTAGGGGGAAAGATGGAGTGAAAAAGATTTTGAGTGATCGGGGCCTGAACATGCAGGAGGGTGAAAGGCGTGCAAGGAATAGAGTGAATTGGAACGATGTGGTATACAGGGGTCGACGTGCTGTCAATGGATTGAACCAGGGCATGTGAAGCGTCTGGGGTAAACCATGGAAAGTTGTGTGGGGCCTGGATGTGGAAAGGAAGCTGTGTTTTCGGTGCATTATTACACGGCAGCTAGAGACTGAGTGTGAACCAATGGGGCCTTTAAAGTCTTTTTCTAGCGCTACCTCGCACACATGAGGCTGTTTCCTTGCGCTACCTCGCAAAGGCGGGAGACAGCGACATAGCAAAAAAAAAAAAAAATTATATATATATATATATATATATATATATATATATATATATATATATATATATATATATATATATATCCCTGGGGATAGGGCATTAAGAATACTTCCCACGTATTCCCTGCGTGTCGTAGAAGGCGACTAAAAGGGGAGGGAGCGGGGGGCTGGAAATCCTCCCCTCTCGTTTTTTTTTTTTAATTTTCCAAAAGAAGGAACAGAGGGGGCTAGGTGAGGATATTCCAAAAAAGGCCCAGTCCTCTGTTCCTAACGCTACTTCGCTAACTCGGGAAATGGCGAATAGTTTAAAAGAAAGAAAGAATATATATGTATATATATATATGGGGAGGTGATAACAAGTAGTGGTGATGTGAGAAGGAGATGGAGTGAGTATTTTGAAGGTTTGTTGAATGTGTTTGATGATAGAGTGGCAGATATAGGGTGTTTTGGTCGAGGTGGTGTGCAAAGTGAGAGGGTTAAGGAAAATGATTTGGTAAACAGAGAAGAGGTAGTAAAAGATTTGCGGAAGATGAAAGCCGGCAAGGCAGCAGGTTTGGATGGTATTGCAGTGGAATCTATTAAAAAATGGGGTGACAGTATTGTTGACTGGTTGATAAGGTTATTTAATGTATGTATGACTCATGTTGAGCTGCCTGAGGATTGGCGGAATGCGTGCATAGTGCCATTGTACAAAGGCAAAGGAGATAAGAGTGAGTGCTCAAATTACAGAGGTATAAGTTTGTTGAGTATTCCTGGTAAATCATATGGGAGGGTATTGATTGAGAGGGTGAAGGCATGTACAGAGCATCAGATTGGGGAAGAGCAGTGTGGTTTCAGAAGTGGTAGAGGATGTGTGGATCAGGTGTTTGCTTTGAAGAATGTATGTGAGAAATACTTAGAAAAGCAAATGGATTTGTATGTAGCATTTATGGATCTGGAGAAGGCATATGATAGAGTGGATAGAAATGCTCTGTGGAAGGTATTAAGAATATATGGTGTGGGAGGCAAGTTGTTAGAAGCAGTGAAAAGTTTTTATCGAGGATGTAAGGCATGTGTACGTGTAGGAAGAAAGGAAAGTTATTGGTTCTCAGTGAATGTAGGTTTGCGGCAGGGGTGTGTGATGTCTCCATGCTTGTTTAATTTGTTTATGGATGGGGTTGTTAGGGAGGCGAATGCAAGAGTTTTGGAAAGAGGGGCAAGTATGAAGTCTGTTGTGGATGAGAGAGCTTGGAAAGTGAGTCAGTTGTTGTTCGCTGATGATACAGCGCTGGTGGCTGATTCATGTGAGAAACTGCAGAAGCTGGTGACTGAGTTTGGTAAAGTGTGTGGAAGAAGAAAGTTAAGAGTAAATGTGAATAAGAGCAAGGTTATTAGGTACAGTAGGGTTGAGGGTCAAGTCAATTGGGAGGTAAGTTTGAATGGAGAAAAACTGGAGGAAGTAAAGTGTTTTAGATATCTGGGAGTGGATCTGGCAGCGGATGGAACCATGGAGGAGGAAGTGAATCATAGGGTGGGGGAGGGGGCGAAAATCCTGGGAGCCTTGAAGAATGTGTGGAATTTGAGAACATTATCTCGGAAAGCAAAAGTGGGTATGTTTGAAGGAATATTGGTTCCAACAATGTTGTATGGTTGCGAGGCGTGGGCTATGGATAGAGTTGTGCGCAGGAGGGTGGATGTGCTGGAAATGAGATGTTTGAGGACAATGTGTGGTGTGAGGTGGTTTGATCGAGTTAGTAATGTAAGGGTAAGAGAGATGCGTGGAAATAAAAAGAGTGTGGTTGAGAGAGTAGAAGAGGGTGTTTTGAAATAGCTTGGTCACATGGAGAGAATGAGTGAGGAAAGATTGACCAAGAGGATATATGTGTCAGAGGTGGAGGGAACGAGGAGAAGTGGGACACCAAATTTTAGGGGGAAAGATGGAGTGAAAAAGATTTTGAGTGATCGGGGCCTGAACATGCAGGAGGGTGAAAGGCGTGCAAGGAATAGAGTGAATTGGAACGATGTGGTATACAGGGGTCGACGTGCTGTCAATGGATTGAACCAGGGCATGTGAAGCGTCTGGGGTAAACCATGGAAAGTTGTGTGGGGCCTGGATGTGGAAAGGAAGCTGTGTTTTCGGTGCATTATTACACGGCAGCGAGAGACTGAGTGTGAACCAATGGGGCCTTTAAAGTCTTTTTCTAGCGCTACCTCGCACACATGAGGCTGTTTCCTTGCGCTACCTCGCAAAGGCGGGAGACAGCGACATAGCAAAAAAAAAAAAAAAAAATATATATATATATATATATATATATATATATCCCTGGGGATAGGGCATTAAGAATACTTCCCACGTATTCCCTGCGTGTCGTAGAAGGCGACTAAAAGGGGAGGGAGCGGGGGGCTGGAAATCCTCCCCTCTCGTTTTTTTTTTTTAATTTTCCAAAAGAAGGAACAGAGGGGGCTAGGTGAGGATATTCCAAAAAAGGCCCAGTCCTCTGTTCCTAACGCTACTTCGCTAACTCGGGAAATGGCGAATAGTTTAAAAGAAAGAAAGAATATATATGTATATATATATATGGGGAGGTGATAACAAGTAGTGGTGATGTGAGAAGGAGATGGAGTGAGTATTTTGAAGGTTTGTTGAATGTGTTTGATGATAGAGTGGCAGATATAGGGTGTTTTGGTCGAGGTGGTGTGCAAAGTGAGAGGGTTAGGGAAAATGATTTGGTAAACAGAGAAGAGGTAGTGAAAGCTTTGCGGAAGATGAAAGCCGGCAAGGCAGCAGGTTTGGATGGTATTGCAGTGGAATTTATTAAAAAAGGGGGTGACTGTATTGTTGACTGGTTGGTAAGGTTATTTAATGTATGTATGACTCATGGTGAGGTGCCTGAGGATTGGCGGAATGCGTGCATAGTGCCATTGTACAAAGGCAAAGGGGATAAGAGTGAGTGCTCAAATTACAGAGGTATAAGTTTGTTGAGTATTCCTGGTAAATTATATGGGAGGGTATTGATTGAGAGAGTGAAGGCATGTACAGAGCATCAGATTGGGGAAGTGCAGTGTGGTTTCAGAAGTGGTAGAGGATGTGTGGATCAGGTGTTTGCTTTGAAGAATGTATGTGAGAAATACTTCGAAAAGCAAATGGATTTGTATGTAGCATTTATGGATCTGGAGAAGGCATATGATAGAGTTGATAGAGATGCTCTGTGGAAGGTATTAAGAATATATGGTGTGGGAGGAAAGTTGTTAGAAGCAGTGAAAAGTTTTTATCGAGGATGTAAGGCATGTGTACGTGTAGGAAGAGAGGAAAGTGATTGGTTCTCAGTGAATGTAGGTTTGCGGCAGGGGTATGTGATGTCTCCATGGTTGTTTAATTTGTTTATGGATGGGGTTGTTAGGGAGGTAAATGCGAGAGTTTTGGAAAGAGGGGCAAGTATGAAATCTGTTGGGGATGAGAGAGCTTGGGAAGTGAGTCAGTTGTTGTTCGCTGATGATACAGCGCTGGTGGCTGATTCATGTGAGAAACTGCAGAAGCTGGTGACTGAGTTTGGTAAAGTGTGTGAAAGAAGAAAGTTAAGAGTAAATGTGAATAAGAGCAAGGTTATTAGGTACAGTAGGGTTGAGGGTCAAGTCAATTGGGAGGTGAGTTTGAATGGAGAAAAACTTGACGAAGTGTAGTGTTTTAGATATCTGGGAGTGGATCTGGCAGCGGATGGAACCATGGAAGCGGAAGTGGATCATAGGGTGGGGGAGGGGGCGAAAATTCTGGGGGCCTTGAAGAATGTGTGGAAGTCGAGAACATTATCTCGGAAAGCAAAAATGGGTATGTTTGAAGGAATAGTGGTTCCAACAATGTTGTATGGTTGCGAGGCGTGGGCTATGGATAGAGTTGTGCGCAGGAGGATGGATGTGCTGGAAATGAGATGTTTGAGGACAATGTGTGGTGTGAGGTGGTTTGATCGAGTAAGTAACGTAAGGGTAAGAGAGATGTGTGGAAATAAAAAGAGCGTGGTTGAGAGAGCAGAAGAGGGTGTTTTGAAGTGGTTTGGGCACATGGAGAGAATGAGTGAGGAAAGATTGACCAAGAGGATATATGTGTCGGAGGTGGAGGGAACGAGGAGAAGAGGGAGACAAAATTGGAGGTGGAAAGATGTAGTGAAAAAGATTTTGTGTGATCGGGGCCTGAACATGCAGGAGGGTGAAAGGAGGGCAAGGAATAGAGTGAATTGGAGCGATGTGGTATACCGGGGTTGACGTGCTGTCAGTGGATTGAATCAAGGCATGTGAAGCGTCTGGGGTAAACCATGGAAAGCAGTGTAGGTATGTATATTTTCGTGTGTGGACGTATGTATATACATGTGTATGGGGGGGGGGGGTTGGGCCATTTCTTTCGTCTGTTTCCTTGCGCTACCTCGCAAACGCGGGAGACAGCGACAAAGTATAATAAAAATATAAATATATACATATATATATATATATATATATATATATATATATATATATATATATATATATATATATATATATATACATACATACATATATATATATATATATATATATATATATATATATATATATATATATATATATATATATATATATATATATGTACGTATATGCAAACGTGAGTAATGTGGCAGTTGAGGGAATAATTGTTATACATGGGGTGTTCAGTGTTATAAATGGAAATGGTGAAGAGTTTGTAGATTTATGTGCTGAAAAAGGACTGGTGATTGGGAATACCTGGTTTAAAAAGAGAGATATACATAAGTATACGTATGTAAGTAGGAGAGATGGCCAGAGAGCGTTACTGGATTACGTGTTAATTGATAGGGGCGCGAAAGAGAGACTTTTGGATGTTAATATGCTGAGAGGTGCAACTGGAGGGATGTCTGATCATTACCATGTGAAGGCGAAGGTGAAGATTTGTATGGGTTTTCAGAAAAGAAGAGAGAATGTTGGGGTGAAGAGAGTGGTGAGAGTAAGAGAGCTTGGAAAGGAGACTTATGTGAGGAAGTACCAGGAGAGACTGAGCACAGAATGGAAAACGGTGAGAACATAAGGGGAGTGGGGGAGTAATGGAATGTATTTAGGGAAGCAGTGATGTCTTGCGCAAAAGATGCTTGTGGCATGAGAAGCGGAAGAGGTGGGCAGATCAGAAAGGGTAGTGTGGTAGGATGAAGAAGTATGATTATTAGTGAAAAAGAAGAGTGAGGCATTTGGACGATTTTTGCAGGGAAATGATGCAAATGAGTGGGAGAGGTATAAAAGAAAGAGGCAGGAGGTCAAGAGAAAGGTGCAAGAGGTGAAAAAGAGGGCAAATGAGGGTTGG
The DNA here is from genome assembly GCF_036320965.1 of Panulirus ornatus. Classification (NCBI taxonomy): domain Eukaryota; kingdom Metazoa; phylum Arthropoda; class Malacostraca; order Decapoda; family Palinuridae; genus Panulirus; species Panulirus ornatus. Next base: position 48,669,428 of record NC_092242.1, on the reverse strand, counting down.
GGTGAGAGAGTATCATTAAATTTTAGGGAGAATAAAAAGATGTTTTGGAAGGAGGTAAATAAAGTGCGTAAGACAAGGGAGTCAATGGGAACTTCAGTGAAGGGGGCTAATGGGGAGGTGACAACAAGTAGTGGTGATGTGAGAAGGAGATGGAGTGAGTATTTTGAAGGTTTGTTGAATGTGTTTGATGATAGAGTGGCAGATATAGGATGTTTTGGTCGAGGTGGTGTGCAAAGTGAGAGGGTTAGGGAGAATAATTTGGTAAACAGAGGAGAGGTAGTAAAAGCTTTGCGTAAGATGAAAGCCGGCAATGCAGCGGGTTTGGATGGTATTGCTGTGCAATCTATTAAAAAAGGGGGTGACTGTATTGTTGACTGGCTGGTAAGGTTATTTAATGTATGTATGACTCATGGTGAGGTGCCTGTATTGATTGAGAGGGTGAAGGCATGTACAGAGCATCAGACAGGGGAAGAGCACTGTGGTTTCAGAAGTGGTAGAGGATGTGCGGATCAGGTGTTTGCTTTGAAGAATGTATGTGAGTAATACTTCGAAAAGCAAATTGATTTGTATGTAGCTTTTATGGATCTGGAGAAGGCATATGATAGAGTTGATAGAGATCCTCTGTGGAAGGTATTAAGAATATATGGTGTGGGAGGCAAGTTGTTAGAAGCAGTGAAAAGTTTTTATCGAGGATGTAAGGCATGTGTACGTGTAGGAAGAGAGGTAAGTGATTGGTTCTCAGTGAATGTAGGTTTGCGACAGGGGTGTGTGATGTCTCCATGGTTGTTTAATTTGTTTATGGATGGGGGTGTTAGGGAGGTGAATGCAAGAGTTTTGGAAAGAGGGGCAAGTATGCAGTCTGTTGAGGATGAGAGAGCTTGGGAAGTGAGTTAGTTGTTGTTCGCTGATGATACAATGCTGGTGGCTGATTCGTGTGAGAAACTGCAGAAGCTGGTGACTGAGTTTGGTAAAGTGTGTGAAAGAAGAAAGCTGAGAGTAAATGTGAATAAGAGGAAAGTTATTAGGTACAGTAGGGTTGAGGGACAAGTCAATTGGGAGGTAAGTTTGAAAGGAGAAAAACTGGAGGAAGTAAAGTGTTTTAGATATCTGGTAGTGGATTTAGCAGCAGATGGAACCATGGAAGCGGAAGTGAATCATAGGGTGGGGAGGGGGGAAAGTTCTGGGAGCGTTGAAGAATGTTTGGAAGTCGAGAACATTATCTCGGAAAGCAAAAATGGGTATGTTTGAAGGAATAGTGGTTCCAAGAATGTTATATGGTTGCGAGGCGTGGGCTATGGATAGAGTTGTGCGGAGAAGGGTGGATGTGCTGGAAATGAGATGTTTGGGGACAATATGTGGTGTGAGGTGGTTTGATCGAGTAAATGATAATAGGGTAAGAGAGATGAGTGGTAATAAAGAGTGTGGTTGAGAGAACAGAAGAGGGTGTTTTGAAATAGCTTGGTCACATGGAGAGAATGAATGAGGAAAGATTGACCAAAGGATATATGTGTCAGAGGTGGAGGAAACGAGAAGTGAGAGACCAAATTGGAGGTGGAAAGATGGAGTGAAAAAGATTTTGAGTGATCGGTTCCTGAACATACAGGAGGGTGATAGGCGTGCAAGGAATAGAGTGAATTGGAACGATGTGGTATACCGGGGTCGACGTGCTGTCAATGGATTGAACCAGGGCATGTGAAGCGTCTGGGGTAAACCATGGAAAGTTCTGTGGGGCCTGGATGTGGTAAGGGAGCTGTGGTTTCTGTGCATTATTACAGGACAGCTGGAGACTGAGTGTGAACGAATGTGGCCTTTGTCTTTTCCTAGCGCTACCTCGCACACATGAGGGGGAAAAGGGTTTTTATTTCATGCATGGCGAGGTGGCGATCGGAATGAATAAAGGCAGACAGTATGAATTATGTACATGTGTATATATGTGTATGTCTGTGTGTGTGTATATATATGTATACGTTGAGATGTATAGGTATGTATATGTCCGTGTGTGGACGTGTATGTATATACATGTGTATGTCGGTGGGTTGGGCCATTCTTTCGTCTGTTTCCTTGCGCTACCTCGTTAACACGGGAGACAGCGACAAAACAAAATGAATAGAATAAATAAATAGAAATAAACATATATGTTTATATGTTCTTTTTTTTTTCTTTTTGCTTTGTCGCTGTCTCCCGCCTTTGCGAGGTAGCGCAAGGAAACAGACGAAAGAAATGGCCCAACCCACCCCCATACACATGTATATACATACACGTCCACGCACGCAAATATACATACCTACAAAGCTTTCCATGGTTTACTCCAGACGCTTCACATGCCCTGATTCAATCCACTGACAGCACGTCAACCCCGGTATAACACATCGCTCCAAGTCACTCTATTCCTTGCCCTCCTTTCACCCTCCTGCATGTTCAGGCCCCGATCACACAAAATCTTTTTCACTCCATCTTTCCACCTCCAATTTGGTCTCTCACTTCTCGTTCCCTCCGCCTCCGACACATATATCTTCTTGGTCAATCTTTCCTCACTCATTCTCTCCATGTGCCCAAACCATTTCAAAACACCCTCTTCTGCTCTCTCAACCACGCTCTTTTTATTTCCACACATCTCTCTTACCCTTACGTTACTTACTCGATCAAACCACCTCACACCACACACTGTCCTCAAACATTTCATTTCCAGCACATCCACCCTCCTGCGCACAACTCTATCCATAGCCCACGCCTCGCAACCATACAACATTGTTGGAACCACTATTCCTTCAAACATACCCATTTTTGCTTTCCGAGATAATGTTCTCGACTTCCACACATTCTTCAAGGCTCCCAGGATTTTCGCCCCCTCCCCAACCCTATGATCTACTTCCGCTTCCATGGTTCCATCCGCTGCCAGACCCACTCCCAGATATCTAAAACACTTTACTTCCTCCAGTTTTTCTCCATTCAAACTTACCTTCCAATTGGCTTGACCCTCAACCCTACTGTACCTAATAACCTTGCTCTTATTCACATTTACTCTTAACTTTCTTCTTTCACACACTTTACCAAACTCATTCACCAGCTTCTGCAGTTTCTCACATGAATCAGCCACCAGCGCTGTATCATCAGCGAACAACAACTGACTCACTTCCCAAGCTCTCTCATCCCCAACAGACTTCATACTTGCCCCTCTTTCCAAAACTCTTGCATTCACCTCCCTAACAACCCCATCCATAAACAAACTAAACAACCACGGAGACATCACACACCCCTGCCGCAAACCTACATTCGCTGAGAACCAATCACTTTCCTCTCTTCCTACACGTACACATGCCTTGCATCCTCGATAAACACTTTTCACTGCTTCTAACAACTTGCCTCCCACACCATATATTCTTAATACCTTCCACAGAGCATCTCTATCAACTCTATCATATGCCTTCTCCAGATCCATAAATGCTACATTCAAATCCATTGGCTTTTCTAAGTATTTCTCACATACATTCTTCAAAGCAAACACCTGATCCACACATCCTCTACCACTTCTGAAACCACACTGCTCTTCCCCAATCTGATGCTCTGTACATGCCTTCACCCTCTCAATCAATAACCTCCCATATGATTTACCAGGAATACTGAACAAACTTATACCTCTGAAATTTGAGCACTCACTCTTATCCCCTTTGCCTTTGTACAATGGCACTATGCACGCATTCCGCCAATCCTCAGGCACCTCACCATGAGTCATACATACATTGAATAACCTTACCAACCAGTCAATAATACAGTCACCCCCTTTTTTAATAGATTCCACTGCAATACCATCCAAACCTGCTGCCTTGCCGGCTTTCATCTTCCGCAAAGCTTTTCCTACCTCTTATCTGTTTACCAAATCATTTTCCCTAACCCTCTCACTTTGCACACCACCTCGACCAAAACACCCTATATCTGCCACTCTATCATCAAACACATTCAACAAACCTTCAAAATACTCACTCCATCTCCTTCTCACATCACCACTACTTGTTATCACCTCCCCATATATATATACATATATATTCTTTCTTTCTTTCTTTCTTTCTTCACTGAAGTTCCCATTTGCTCCCTTGTCTTACGCACTTTATTTACCTCTTTCCAGAACATCTTTTTATTCTCCCTAAAATTTAATGATACTCTCTCACCCCAACTCTCATTTGCCCTCTTTTTCACCTCTTGCACCTTTCTCTTGACCTCCTGTCTCTTTCTTTTATACATCTCCCACTCAATTGCATTTTTTCCCTGCAAAAATCGTCCAAATGCCTCTCTCTTCTCTTTCACTAATACTCTTACTTCTTCATCCCACCACTCACTACCCTTTCTAATCAACCCACCTCCCACTCTTCTCATGCCACAAGCATCTTTTGCGCAATCCATCACTGATTCCCTAAATACATCCCATTCCTCCCCCACTCCCCTTACTTCCATTGTTCTCACCTTTTTCCATTCTGTACTCAGTCTCTCCTGGTACTTCCTCACACAAGTCTCCTTCCCAAGCTTACTTACTCTCACCACCCTCTTCACCCCAACATTCACACTTCTTTTCTGAAAACCCATACAAATCTTCACCTTAGCCTCCACAAGATAATGATCAGACATCCTTCCAGTTGCACTTCTCAGCACATTAACATCCAAAAGTCTCTCTTTCGCGCGCCTGTCAATTAACACGTAATCCAATAACGCTCTTTGGCCATGTCTCCTACTTACATAAGTATACTTATGTATATCTCGCTTTTTAAACCAGGTATTCCCAATCACCAGTCCTTTTTCAGCACATAAATCTACAAGCTCTTCACCATTTCCATTTACATGTATATATGTATATACATATATATATTTTTCTTTCACACTATTTGCCATTTCTCGCACTAGCAAGGTAGCGTTAAGAACAAAGGATTAAGCCTTAGAGGGAATATCCTCACTTGGCTCCCTTCTCCGTTCCTTCTTTTGGAAAATTAAAAAAACGAGAGGGGGGATTTCCAGAACCCCGCTCCCATATATATATATACATATATATATATATATATATATATATATATATATATATATATATATATATATATATATATATTATCCCTGGGGATAGGGGATTAAGAATACTTCCCACGTATTCCCTGCGTGTCGTAGAAGGCGACTAAAAGGGGAGGGAGCGGGGGGCTGGAAATCCTCCCCTCTCGTTTTTTTTTTAATTTTCCCAAAGAAGGAACAGAGGGGGGCAGGTGAGGATATTCCAAAAAAGGCCCAGTCCTCTGTTCCTAACGCTACCTCGCTAACGCGGGAAATGGCGAATAGTTTAAAAAAAAATATATATATATATATATATATATATATATATATATATATATATATATAAGTGTCTGGCCAGCTGGTCCTAGGATGAGTGCAACATTCTTCCTGATGACCAATTCTTTACACTTAACTCTGCTCATTCCTTCGGATAGACGGGGTTCCTGGTGGCAACTCTCGCCTGAAGACAAAGTTGTGTTGGTGAAGGCTCTGGCAACCGCTGTCACCCTTGGTGTCACCGCCACCACAACCACAACACCATAAACTTCGTCAATCACACAATTGATAGCCATTTATATTGTTGGTGTAAGAGCCCGCTTGCCATGGAGGTTGCAGCTGACACCTCACACACTCCCTGAGCTGCGCGAGCTGCAGCTGCTGATGGAAAAAGCTAAGGAGGACATGAAGAATGGAGGCGAGGTGGCTGGCCAGCAGCCAGCCTCGCCCGGTGGAACCCACCACACACCGGCTCAACACACACACACTGCACCTCAGTGTTGTAGACAAACACTTGGGAAAATCATTAGACAATAACTCTTATCTTAACTAAGTACTTATTTTCCTTGTAAAACAGAGTTGTTGAACTTCTTCAAGATCGATATATGTTTAAAGCTCACATTATAATGTTACAAACTTACTATAGTATAGCTAAGAAATTTACCTTCCTTCAGCGCACCACAAGCAGCAGTTTCATGAACAGGAACGATTACCAGCTCAGCTTAAGGTGACTGAGGTGAAGATATGCTACGGGATGACCTCTAACCACTGAGCCAGCCACCTACCCACTTGCCCTCCTCTGGTCATCAAGATATGACCTCTGGTCCTGCTGACCACACCCTCACTGTCAAATGCAAACAGTCAACATTTGGCGACCTTTCTTTTTCCGTACCATAGCATTTTTAAATTTCCCGCTGAAGGCTGGCTGGCTTGTTGTGAGGCAGTCTGGTGGTTGGCTGGTTTGTTGTGAAGCAGCCTGGTGGCTGGCTGGCTTGTTGTGAGGCAGTCTGGCGGCTGGCTGGTTTGTTGTGAGGCAGTCTGGTGGCTGGCTGGTTTGTTGTGAGGCAGTCTGGTGGCTGGCTGGTTTGTTGTGAGGCAGTCTGGTGGCTGTCTGGTTTGCTGTGAGGCAGTCTGGTGGCTGGCTTGCTTGTTGTGAGGCAGCCTGGTGGCTGGCTTGCTTGTTGTGAGGCAGTCTGGTGGCTGGCTGGTTTGTTGTGAGGCAGTCTGGTGGCTGGCTGGCTTGTTGTGAGGCAGTCTGGCGGCTGGCTGGTTTGTTGTGAGGCAGTCTGGTGGCTGGCTGGTTTGTTGTGAGGCAGTCTGGTGGCTGGCTGGTTTGTTGTGAGGCAGTCTGGTGGCTGTCTGGTTTGCTGTGAGGCAGTCTGGTGGCTGGCTTGCTTGTTGTGAGGCAGCCTGGTGGCTGGCTTGCTTGTTGTGAGGCAGTCTGGTGGCTGGCTGGTTTGTTGTGAGGCAGTCTGGTGGCTGGCTGGCTTGTTGTGAGGCAGTCTGGCGGCTGGCTGGTTTGTTGTGAGGCAGTCTGGTGGCTGGCTGGTTTGTTGTGAAGCAATCTGGTGGCTGGCTGGCTTGTTGTGAGGCAGTCTGGTGGCTGGCTGGTTTGTTGTGAAGCAGTCTGGTGGCTGGCTGGCTTGTTGTGAGGCAGTCTGGCGGCTGGCTGGTTTGTTGTGAGGCAGTCTGGCGGCTGGCTGGTTTGTTGTGAGGCAGTCTGGTGGCTGGCTGGTTTGTTGTGAGGCAGTCTGGTGGCTGGCTGGTTTGTTGTGAGGCAGTCTGGTGGCTGGCTGGTTTGTTGTGAGGCAGTCTGGTGGCTGGCTGGTTTGCTGTGAAGCAATCTGGTGGCTGGCTGGCTTGTTGTGAGGCAGTCTGGTGGCTGGCTGGTTTGCTGTGAGGCAGTCTGGTGGCTGGCTTGCTTGTTGTGAGGCAGCCTGGTGGCTGGCTTGCTTGTTGTGAGGCAGTCTCGTGGCTGACTGGCTTGTTTTGAGGCCGTCTGATGGCTGGTTGGCATGTTGTGAGGCAGTCTGGTTGCTTCCTGGCTTGCTGTGAGGCAGTCTGGTGGCTGGCTGGCTGGCTGGCTTAAGAGGAAGGAAGAATATCAATCGTTTTATCACCCAAGATTATGGGTCCTTATTTCTTCGTAATCAGCCAGCCGGTGAAAACACACGGAATAATCTCTATTTTCACCGAGGGTAGATGCCTATCATGCTATACACAGTGTGATTACTTCCAGTGACTGGGGGTAACAGCACATGATGTGTTCCGTCCCATACAGTGGACAGACGGTGATGGGGTTATTCCCCTACCTATCTTCACACGCGCGCGCGCGCACACACACACACACACACACACACACACACTTCATCAGGTGACAGGGTAAAGAGTACACCTTGTTTAACGATTGTAAAACTTGAATATATAATACATTCCTAAACTTTCCTGTGATCCCTAACGTTGATGCTTTCAGCGCCTGCCTGGTGCAAGCATCGTTCATCACCTCGAGCATAAGCAAGGTCCAGCGGCGATAGTGTGTCAAAGTTCAGATTGGATCGGTCTGAGCCACACCAACCCTGGCGCTTGTTCTGATGACTCGTCAAGGTAGTGGCCCAAATTGAGCTCAATTGCGAAGATTGAGTCCAGGTCAGTCAGGGTCAAGGGTAGTGAGTAGGGATAATGAATACGAGCGCGTACTCTCTGTACAGCCCTCTTCAGGTCAATCAGGGTCAAGGTTGGTGGGTAGGTGTGTTGAGTGGGATGGTGTACCCTTAGCACATCCCTGGTCAGGTCAGGTCAGTTCACTTCTCGTGACGGTGAGGTCAGCGCAGACTGAGGGACGATAGAGTTCGTACAGAGATGATGGAGGGCTAGCGAGCACTTCCTCACGACCCTCCTGCACTACACCCTGGCTGCAGCCTTCTACACCGCTACCTAACATTGGCCTCACTGAGGAGCCATCCAGATATCAGCTCCGACATAGTTCGTCAACCTCTTGCGTGGCAAGACTGGCTCTGTGAAGGGCATCTCTTCACCACCAGCAGATCGTGATGGTACTATAGTGGTTCACGTCTACTCTCGTCACGTTTCTAGCATACAGTAGGTATATACTGTACGGTGGTACACAGTAGGTATATACTGTACGGTGGTACACAGTAGGTATATACTGTACGGTGGTACACAGTAGGTATATACTGTACGGTGGTACACAGTAGGTATATACTATACGGTAGCACACAGTAGGTATATACTGTACGGTGGTACACAGTAGGTATACACCGTACGGTGGTACACAGTAGGTATATACTGTACGTTGGTACGCAGTAGGTATATACTGTACGGTGGTACACAGTAGGTATATACTGTACGGTGGTACACAGTAGGTATATACTGTGCGGTGGTACACAGTAGGTATATACTGTACGGTGGTACACAGTAGGTATATACTGTACGGTGGTACACAGTAGGTATATACTGTACGGTGGTACACAGTAGGTATATACTGTACGGTGGTACACAGTAGGTATATACTGTATGGTAGTACACAGTAGGTATATACTGTACGGTATACACAGTAGGTATATACTGTACGGTAGCACACAATAGGTATATACTGCACGGTAGTACACAGCAGACATACACTCTACCTCATCAGGCAGTAGGTGTATATTCTACTATAACACACATTAGGTATACACTCTAACTTAGCAGAAAGGAGGTATACACTCAAACTTAGCAGACAGGCGGTGTACACCCTACCGTAGCACACAGTAGTTATACATTCTACCGTAGCAGACAGTAGTTATACATTCTACCATAGCAGACAGTAGATATACACCCTACTGTAGCAGACAGTTGCTACAGAATAGCAAAATGCGAGAGTGGGTGAGGTATTTAGGGAAGCAGTGCTGGCATGTGAGAGAGAAGTGTGTGGTATACGGAAGCTGGAAGGTGGGCAGGCAAGAAGGATAGTGACAAGTGGAATGACGAAGTAAAGCTGCTAATGTTTAAAAGAAGTGTATGGGCGGTACTCACAGGAGAATGTGTGCGTATGATTGGGAGATGTACAAGAGAAAGCTGCAGGAGGTCAGGAGGGAGGTGCAGAGGCTGAAAAAGGGGGCATGTGAAAGTCGGTGTGAGCGTGTGATCATCAAACGTCAGGGAAAATAAGGTGTTCTGGAAGGGGGTTAATAGTGTGAGAAAAACTAAAGAATAAATGGACACAACGGTGAAGGAGGCAAATGGGAATATGGTAACAGACAGTGATGAGGTGAAGAGACGGGGTGAATTGTTTGAAGGGCTGCAGAATTTGTCTGATGCAGGGTTGCAAATATAGGGTGCTTGGGACGGAAGGAATACGTATTGAGAGAGTCACGGGAAGAGTTTTGGTGAAAAGAGAAGTTGGAGTAGATGGTATGGCAAGTGAATTACTTTTAGACAAGGGATAATTGTGTTGGGTGATCGGTTAGTTAGGATTTTCAGTTAATGAGGGGATCATGGTGAAGTGCCTGAAGATTGGCAGAATACGTGTACAGTGTTAATGTATAAAAGCAAGGGGGAGAAAGGCGAGTGTTCAACTTACAAAAGGATAAGTTTGTTTAGCATACCTGGTAAGTTGCATGGCAGAGTGGTGATTGAGAGGGTGGCATGCACAGAGCACCGGACTGGTGAGAACGATGTGTTTTCAGGAATGGTCAAGGATGTGTGGACCATGTGTTTGCTATGAAGATTGTGTGTGAGAAATGACTGAGAAACGGAAGAGTTTGTATGTGGCATTTGTGGATCTGGGAAAAGCATACGGTAGGGTTGCTTTGTGGAAGGTGTTATGAATATATGGTGTGAGAAGAAATATGTCTAAAGCATCGAGGAATCTTTATCAAAAGAGCAAGGCGTGTGTGCGAATACGAGGCAGAGCGGAGGGTGAGTGATTGCATGTGAAGGTGGATCTGCAGCAAAGGTATGTGATGCCACCATGGCTGTTTGTCGTGAGAGGCGGCCTCGGGAGTGAGTCACTTGTTCCTAGCTTATGACAGGGCACCGGTGGCAGAATTAAAAGATAAAATGCAGAATGTAGTGTATGTGTTTGTGTGAAAGGAAAAAGTTGAGAGTAAATGTTGATAAAAGTTAGGTTATTTGGTTGATCGAATAGAGAGACAGGTTAGTTGTGGTGTGAGTTTGAACGGAGAAAATATGGAGAAAGTTAAGCACTTTAGATACAAGGGAGTGGACATGGCGGCAGATGGAACCATGGAAGCGGACGTGAGTCAGAGGGTGGTTGTTGGGGCGAAGGTTTAGGGAGTATTAAGAGATGTGTGGGAAGAAAGGTCACTATCTAGGAGGGCAAACAATAGCATGTTTGAAGGTATAATAATCCTAACAATGTTGTATGAATAAAGGCACGGACTGTAGCTAAGGATGTACGGAGGAGGTTGGCTGTGTTATAAATGAAATGTTTGAGGGAAATATATGGCGTAAGGAGTGTTGATCGAGTTAGTAATGGTAGAGTAAAAGAGATGTGATGATAAGGAGAGCGTGATTGGATGAGCTGAAGGGGTTGTGCTGGAATGGCTTGGATATATAGAGGGAATGAATGAGGAGAGGATGACAGAGGGTATATTTGTGTCAGAGGTGGAGGGAACAAGGAGAAGCGGGAGACCAAACTGCAAATGGAAGGATGGAGTGAAAAAGATTGTGAGTGCTTGGGACCTGAACATGAAGGAGGATGAAAATCGTGCACAAGGTGGAGTTAATTAGAACAATGTGGTATACAGGGGCGACGTGCTGTAACCAAGGCAAAATTAGCAGCCGGAAGAAACCATGGAAAGGTATGTGGGTCCTGGTTGAGAATAGGGAGGCTGTGGTATGGGTATATCATACATCACAGATTGAGAATGGATATGAGTGAATAAGGCCTTTCCTTCGTCTATTCCTGGCGCCACCTTGATCTCGCGGGAATAGGCGACGAAGCACAAAAGAGCGATTAAGGTAGATAATTGTATGTATATTCACTTAGTTGCTGTATCACTTCTCTTTCTGTCTAAGCACTTGACCACCAGTGCTGAATGAGGTAGCGTTTGTGTGGCTTCGTGTAAGGAGACCAGCATCATTCTCTTTGAGCTGGATATCACCTTTCCACGTAACAAGTCGTCGAATCGATGTCTTCCCTCACTGTCATGTTAGCACTGAGAGGTACCCATCATCTGCCCTGCTTAGTACGCCGCACTCAGTCAGCCCTCGCTATCCTAACGTGATCTATGCAGACATTCAGTTTGCATGCATCCTCAGGTACCCTACGTCGGTTGCACCACTTTCCCCCTCATTACGTCCAGTCTACAGTTTGTGACTGCTTAAAATCTACGGCAGCTGCGTGCCCCAGTCCAGTCAGACGCATTATCCTCAACCTGTATCATTATACTGATGATTCGTTACATTTTTATAGCACCTAAGTGTATAGCCCACGATAGTCATCATAACTAACATGATCATAATCCTCTGTAACCTGACTCTTGCCCTCGACTTCCTCTGCTTACAAGACCACTTCCAAAGGGTTTTGCTCATGATTTGGCCCTTGTTATTTCCTAGATGTGCCTAGACTAGCAAGAACATGTCCTTCCATGAATCTTATCTCCCACCAGGGTATACATGTTGCCCCGACACCTGGTTGACAAACTCCTCTGCACCTTTGACATTTTTCAGACATTCCGGAACACACTGGCCCCATCACCCTGTCCTTCAGCTTCCCAGCCACGCTTGCCACCCGCAAACCACTAGACTCCCACTCACGTTGTCTCCCTCTAATCTTTCTCTTCTTTACTCGGGCATCGTCGCCAGATTCCCTCGAAGAAAAAGGTTTATTAAGGTTCATACATCGTGCTCATGTATATACTCGTCCCTCTTGTCTCTTAATGTCTTCTTACATTACTATGCTTTTTATCCTTCATCTCCCTCTCCTCGGTAACCTTCTGTCCTCACTACATAATTCTCTTTCTTCATCAAAAGAACAGCATCACCCAACCTCCTCTTTGAAGTTGATTCACTTTGTCTACAAATCCACTATCAACAAAATCAGCGTTTTCAAGCATCAGTGATTTAATCTCTCCTTGTCTCCTAATTCAGTTAGTTGTTTTGAACTGCATCAAACACGTGTGATCTGTCTTTATTTTTGTGCAAGGTTCCTAAGCATCTTATTCTTCATATGCGAACAATATGCAAACACTCCACGAAAATGTTACTATTCGAAGAAGACTTAACTTCATTCCCTCAAGTGATGTTCTTTGTAATACAGTGTCACCCTTTTACACTTCTCGTCCGAGTTTTTAATTCTTATGAAATAATACACATGTTCCTTCACCTGGTAAGGTCGATCTGTTCCCTCATGTTTCAGTAGGGTAACTGTTCATCCTACACCATCATCACCCACCTCACTCGCTCCAACATCCAGTGATATCGTCACCTATAACAACACGAGTCTGGAAGACGTTATCACATGTCAACAAACATAATTCGTCTCAGTCATCGCTACACAGTAAGATGATGTCGTCCTTGCATGATCCTGAACCATTACAAAACACCACTGGCTCAAAAGGCTAACCTTATATTCCAGAGCAAATAAAAGAGTCTGACAAGCAAGCCCCTTTCCCTTCCAATACACTATAAAAGTCTTTGGGGAAGAACATCTGGGGCATTTTCAACCTTCTCCAGCTAATCTTTAGCAAACCCAAACTTCTAACGTCATCTATTGTCAGCAGCTTCATCCTTCTTGATCAGCTCTGTTCCATATATCATCAGCTGCTCGCCAACAGCTGCTACAGGATCGATCCACCTGCCTCACCTATCCTCCTCCTCCAGTATGCAGCTGGGTCCTGCTTCATATCTTCCACCATTAATTTGCCCCTATACACTTTCCCACATGTGAGGCCTCGTGTTGCATCATGTACAGAGTTTTACTGAGCTCCTTTCTCACATACCAGCCGTTTCCCTCCCCACCATCACCTCACCTCCTCAACACAACACAGACGTAAGTTGCAACCCCACCATCACCATCTTCAGCAATCCCTGATGGTGCTCATACCTCCATCCCTTCCTCAGAAAGGGTGTATTTCAATCTCTTATTTCTAGAGAGAATTCTCGTATCCTATTTATTCCTTGACGCGATTGTGGTCCTGCATAAAATCTAGTAATAACTGAATTATCGTAAATTTAGGCGATTATGTTAATTTGTTATATCTTAAGTCCCTTCTTCCTGCCGTATCTCAACACCATACAAGGAAACGCTGCTCACTCCAGTAAGATCATTCTACTACTCTCCTTGACTATGGCCAGACATCTTCGCCTCCTCTATGATCTTCCTCGTTTTATAGCACAACTTCTCGTGCACTTATCCTCTTCTCACACACCTGTGCGAGGAGACTCTTGAGTTACGGTGGTGATAATCTTGCGTCCTCCTCGGCGTCCGCCTCCAAACTCGAACCAAAGTACAATTTACGAAGTTGTTTTGTAGCAGTAGACAACGAGTGTCATGATGCATGGTTACCTCCCTCCTGCACCAACCATCTGTACCTCTCTTGGCACCTCCTTGTGTGTCACTGTTTTACCTCGAGAATGTTAGCCATCAAAATCTTTGATGACACATATCTTCTGGTCGTCATACCGGGACTGTTCCTGCTGTACACTACAGGCGCTACCTAGTGGTGCCCACACCCGTCTTCGCCTTTAGTTGTGTCGCACTCTGGCCTAGGGACTCTACTTGCCGCTCTGGTCTTCACACAAAGGCAGGGTTGTGTTGCCAACATTCCCTCATAACATGAGGGATAAGTCATGGCGACCCACAGCGCCATCTCTCCTGGTGCAATGAAATCACATCAAGAGAACGTGCATCGGCTTCCTTGTATTATATCCTGGCCTGCACTTCAGATACCCTCACAGGAACCTCTGAAGGAAACATAGATCATACACACAAGATGTGTACGTAAGAATGTATCATTATCTTGACTTACACGTACGACGAGCTGGAGCTGTTGGAAGTAAACACAGTCAACATGGTAGAAATGTCTCTCAAGCTCAAATCTACAGTCGGCTTCAACCTACTGTGTGGGGCAAACGTCAGAAGATCTAACAGGATGTTATGACAAATATTCGTAACCTGATTGATAATGCTGTTCTTCTGTCGTCTCTAGTGTCTGACAGAGGTCTGGAAGGGTCGAGAGAATGCAAAATGAAATGATGAGAATCATTATTAGCTGTTCCAGAACAACAAAAGAATCTACATGAGAGAATAAACTTGGTCCTTTTAGCATCAAAAACAAAATATTGAAGTCACACGTCTCCCTGATATTCGGCTGGCCAGACAAACACACAAAAACCTTCAAAATATATTTTCCCAGCAAATGAAGACGTTTGCTGTGGAGCTGAGAATATGTGGTATTCACGTAGCTTATCAAGTGAGATAGATGGATCTGCTTGTATGCTCCTGTTTGTGGTTAGTTTGGTGTGCACCCATGCTCATCTCGTGAGCGGTAGCGCAAAAGTATTACAGAGTCACAAGAGTCTTTGTCAGACGCCAGTGGGCAGATACTCACTACATAAGCTGTTACAAAGTTGGGTTATCATTGGGGCTAACTTTAGTAGTCAGTCAAATAATAAGTTTACCGACTATATGCAGAAAGTGGACACAGTCTTATTATTTCAGGCAATTTGTTATTAACAATAAGGTGTTATGCCATCTGTTGCCGGATTTGTTAAGACCTATTCGTAAAAGGCTCTCTATTTTTGCAGTCTGAGACATATTGTTCTGGTTTGTTTCCATATATCTGGCCACAACTTTTATAACTGATCATTAACATCTCCAGGTGGTTCAAAGCGTCAATAGTTCCTATAACCTAGGATGGATCATCAATGACATCTTGTATATCTGATAATCTTATCACTTTCTACGTATACGAGGCTTATCATACACACTTCGTTGCGATGGAAAATGTTTCTACTGTTGCCTCTTTGCAATGGTCTCTTTGCCTCAAAGACGTCTATTGGGTCCTTCCTAATTGCATTTCTAGAACTTCTGATTGATAGCCCAATGTTGTTTTTCAACAGTTTAGTACAGTACTAACTCGCATATCTTCAACCTCACTCTCGTAGCCTTGAAATAACAGAGCAGATTTCCTGTAGGAGAGATAACCCAGCATCCAGGACGAGAGCCGGCCACCTGATATCCACATTACGTCGCTTAGTAACAATATCAAATCCATCCATTTTTCCCCGTGTGAGGTAAGAGCTATATTATCCTGCCCCTGGGATACTAACTCCTTCAGCATCCACGTTTCTTCCTTTCCTCCAAAGGGTCGCCTCAGCTGACAGCCTGATGTGTGGCTGGGAGGCAAATTATGAAGCTCTTACTCAACACTGACATCCTCACCAGGGACGGTAGTAACCTCTTGAAAATTACATACACAGAAGGTGGTCTGCGTCCAGCTTTTGTTTCAGAATACACCGACGGTTCCTGTCTGGCATGAGGCGTCGGGATCAGCGCCTGGGCTGTTCTCATGTCCTTGGGATCTGTTAACATCTTCCCGGGAGACCATCTGGCTGTCAGGGATTTTGTGTGACACCATAATTCATGAACGGGTTATGAACGTATTTTCTATGGATTTCTTTATATCTTAGGTTAAACATTAACTTGTCATCTATGGATTTCTTTATATCTTAGGTTAAACATTAACTTGTCATCTATGGATTTCTTTATATCTTAGGTTAAACATTAACTTGTCATCTATGGATTTCTTTATATCTTAGGTTAAACATTAACTTGTCATCTATGGATTTCTTTATATCTTAGGTTAAACATTAATTTGTCATCCAAAATTACAGTTAACTATACATAATGTGGATCTACCTGTACTTAACTTAAAAGCATTCACCTAAAAAGAACTTGAGCCAAATTTTTGAAATCAAGATAAATGGAAGAGGAATGTATCATTGCCCCTCACAATGATACACAGATCTACACTGATTATAGTCAGACATAACATACAAGTAGACATACACTGGTCCTGATAAACAGTGGTAGAATAATAATGATAATGATGAGCATCACCGGAACTCAAAATATTCTGTGTTCCGTGCTGGCTCCTGGCAGCAGCCCACCCCTCTGATCCTGGCAGCAACCCACACGTCTGGTCCTAGCAGCAGCCCACCCGTCTGGTCCTGGCAGCAGCCCACCCGTCTGGTCCTGGCAGCAGCCCACCCGTTTGATCCTGGCAGCAGCTCACTCCTCTGGTCCTGGCAGCAGCCCACCCCCCTGGTCTTGGCAGCAGCCCACCCGTCTGGTGTGAGTCCCTTTCCCCCTCCGGCCCTTTGACGACCCCCCAGGAACTGGGGCGCACCCAGCACCCAGGGAGGGAGGGAGGGAGGGAACCAAAAAGGATAATTGCAGTGCTCTAGTTACTAAATTTGTGCTTAACGTTACCCTGGCCAGGGGCAAAAGCTACCTCTCCCTGGCAAAGCTACGTCGCCATGACAAAGCTACGCCTCCCTGGCAAAGCCACTCCTCCAAGCTAAGCTACGTCTCCAGGTAAGATGGCATTACTTATGAAATTCAGACTCCCATGCAAAGCACCCGGCAATGCCTATCTTGCGCTGTTTAACATGAATTATGTGACAAGAGATGTCCCTACTGCCTCCTGGACGAATATCTCGTTGCTCACACCCAACCAACCTAATGCCTTTAGACCTATATCTTGGTCAAGCAGTTTGTGTAAAACTTTTGAAAAAAATGATCCTCGATTGTTTACACAGACATGAAGGTCTTCTGTCTCCCAGTATATATGGTTTATGCACACACAGAAAAAAATATGTATCACAGTATTGTCACCCTATCAACTCTATATACTGCGTACAATCAAGCCACCTCCCTTGACCTTTAAGCTGCTTTGGGCATCGTCAGTGGCTATATAGTCTTGTACGAACTGGTCGTTTGCGGGATCTATCTAGCTGCCTGCCAGAGAGCAAGTCATCTGCGTTCTGTTTCAAGGACAGAGAAGATCTTGAACTGGGCACTCCGCAGGGCCGCGTGCTGAGCCCCACCTTGTTCAGGGTCTTAATTAATGCCTTTCAGTTTATACTGAAGTGCACCGAATACTGCATACTCAGTCATACTGACACTAGCATGATAACGTCCCTTGGTATAATAATACACTTGAGATACTCAGCCACGTATTAGATGAGATAAATGTGAGAGGCAAGGGCTTCTTGTCATTCTACTCAGAAAACCAGAATCCTCGAGGGACGTCATTCCTAAAGAGCGAGACTCACCAGAAAATTTTTGTTGAATAATTGATCACACACAGAGCACGTAAGAAGCTGTTGTAACTAGATTTAATCATCAATCTCGAGAGAGGATTCGAGTACCCAAAGTCGTTGTTGGCTTCGCTCCACAATCTGAGGCAAATGTCAGAATGGTTCAAATTTCGTACATCGGTCCTCTGGTTGATCATGCTGCACCTGTGCTTGGTTTAGCTTGAAAAAATACGAAATGAAACTATCATAATCCTCCTTGGCTTTCCCAGAATAACAAAAAAACTTGTCCTACCCAGAATCAGAGATAGGTTCACTTTTTTCTCATTTTTATATCAGCTTAGACGACATGAGTAAATGAATGTTCTAATAAAGGCTAACTCATAAAAGCTATACACACACACACACACACACACACACACACATATATATATATATATATATATATATATATCATTCATTACACTTTGTCGCTGTCTCCCACTTTGGCGAGATAGCGCAAGGAAACAGACGAAAGGATGGCCCAAAACATCCACATACACATGTATATATGTACACGACCACTCACGCACCTATACATTTCAACGTATACATATAAATATATACATACACAGACATATAAATATATACACATGTACATAATTCACACTTGCTGCCTTTATTCATTCTCGTCGCCAACCCGCCACACACGAAATAAGACCCCCTCCCCCCGTACGCACGCGAGGTAGCGCTAGGAAAGAACAACAAAGGCCACATTCGTTCACACTCAGTCTCTAGCTATTATGTATAATGTACCGAAACCACAGCCCGCTTTCCACATCCAGGCCCCACGAAACTTTCCATGGTAAACCATGCAAAGGTGAGTAATGTGGCAGTTGAGGGAATAATGGGTATGCATGGGGTGTTCAGTGTTGTAAATGGAAATGGTGAAGAGCTTGTAGATTTATGTGCTGAAAAAGGACTGATGATTGGGAATACCTGGTTTAAAAAGCGAGATATACATAAGTATACTTATGTAAGTAGGAGAGATGGCCAGAGAGCGTTAATGGATTACGTGTTAATTGACAGGCGTGCGAAAGAGAGACTTTTGGATGTTAATGTGCTGAGAGGTGCAACTGGAGGGATGTCTGATCATTATCTTGTGGAGGCTAAGGTGAAGATTAGTATGGGTTTTCAGAAAAGAGGAGTGAATGTTGGGGTGAAGAAGGTGGTGAGAGTAAGTGAGCTTGGGAAGGAGAACTGTGTGAAGAAGTATCAGGAGAGACTGTGTACAGAATGGAAAAAGGTGAGAACAATGGAAGTAAGGGGAGTGGGGGAGGAATGGGATGTATTTAGGGAATCAGTGATGGATTGCGCAAAAGATGCTTGTGGCATGAGAAGAGTGGGAGGTGGGCTGTTTAGAAAGGGTAGTGAGTGGTGGGATGAAGAAGTAAGAGTATTAGTGAAAGAGAAGAGAGAGGCATTTGGACGATTTTTGCAGGGAAAAAATGCAATTGAGTGGGAGAAGTATAAAAGAAAGAGACAGGAGGTCAAGAGAAAGGTGCAAGAGGTGAAAAAAAGGGCAAATGAGAGTTGGGGTGAGAGACTATCAGTAAATTTTAGGGAGAATAAAAAGATGTTCTGGAAGGAGGTAAATAGGGTGCGTAAGACAAGGGAGCAAATGGGAACTTCAGTGAAGGGCGTAAATGGGGAGGTGATAACAAGTAGCGGTGATGTGAGAAGGAGATGGAATGAGTATTTTGAAGGTTTGTTGAATGTGTCTGATGACAGAGTGGCAGATATAGGGTGTTTTGGTCGAGGTGGTGTGCAAAGTGAGAGGGTTAGGGAAAATGATTTGGTAAACAGAGAAGAGGTAGTAAAAGCTTTGCGGAAGATGAAAGCCGGCAAGGCAGCAGGTTTGGATGGTATTGCAGTGGAATTTATTAAAAAAGGGGGTGACTGTATTGTTGACTGGTTGGTAAGGTTATTTAATGTATGTATGACTTATGGTGAGGTGCCTGAGGATTGGCGGAATGCGTGCATAGTGCCATTGTACAAAGGCAAAGGGGATAAGAGTGAGTGCTCAAATTACAGAGGTATAAGTTTGTTGAGTATTCCTGGTAAATTATATGGGAGGGTATTGATTGAGAGGGTGAAGGCATGTACAGAGCATCAGATTGGGGAAGAGCAGTGCGGTTTCAGAAGTGGTAGAGGATGTGTGGATCAGGTGTTTGCTTTGAAGAATGTATGTGAGAAATACTTAGAAAAGCAAATGGATTTGTATGTAGCATTTATGGATCTGGAGAAGGCATATGATAGAGTTGATAGAGATGCTCTGTGGAAGGTATTAAGAATATATGGTGTGGGAGGCAAGTTGTTAGAAGCAGTGAAAAGTTTTTATCGAGGATGTAAGGCATGTGTACGTGTAGGAAGAGAGGAAAGTGATTGGTTCTCAGTGAATGTAGGTTTGCGGCAGGGGTGTGTGATGTCTCCATGGTTGTTTAATTTGTTTATGGATGGGGTTGTTAGGGAGGTAAATGCAAGAGTCCTGGAAAGAGGGGCAAGTATGAAGTCTGTTGGGGATGAGAGAGCTTGGGAAGTGAGTCAGTTGTTGTTCGCTGATGATACAGCACTGGTGGCTGATTCATGTGAGAAACTGCAGAAGCTGGTGACTGAGTTTGGTAAAGTGTGTGGAAGAAGAAAGTTAAGAGTAAATGGGAATAAGAGCAAGGTTATTAGGTACAGTAGGGGTGAGGGTCAAGTCAATTGGGAGGTGAGTTTGAATGGAGAAAAACTGGAGGAAGTTAAGTGTTTTAGATATCTGGGAGTGGATCTGTCAGCGGATGGAACCATGGAAGCGGAAGTGGATCATAGGGTGGGGGAGGGGGCGAAAATTTTGGGAGCCTTGAAAAATGTGTGGAAGTCGAGAACATTATCTCGGAAAGCAAAAATGGGTATGTTTGAAGGAATAGTGGTTCCAACAATGTTGTATGGTTGCGAGGCGTGGGCTATGGATAGAGATGTGCGCAGGAGGATGGATGTGCTGGAAATGAGATGTTTGAGGACAATGTGTGGTGTGAGGTGGTTTGATCGAGTAAGTAACGTAAGGGTAAGAGAGATGTGTGGAAATAAAAAGAGCGTGGTTGAGAGAGCAGAAGAGGGTGTTTTGAAATGGTTTGGGCACATGGAGAGAATGAGTGAGGAAAGATTGACCAAGAGGATATATGTGTCGGAGGTGGAGGGAACGAGGAGAAGAGGGAGACCAAATTGGAGGTGGAAAGATGGAGTGAAAAAGATTTTGTGTGATCGGGGCCTGAACATGCAGGAGGGTGAAAGGAGGGCAAGGAATAGAGTGAATTGGAGCCATGTGGTATACAGGGGTTGACGTGCTGTCAGTGGATTGAATCAAGGCATGTGAAGCGTCTGGGGTAAACCATGGAAAGCTGTGTAGGTATGTATATTTGCGTGTGTGGACGTGTGTATGTACATGTGTATGGGGGGGGGGGGGGGCCATTTCTTTCGTCTGTTTCCTTGCGCTACCTCGCAAACGCGGGAGACAGCGACAAAGTATAAAAAAAAAAAAAAAAAAAAAATATATATATATATATATATATATATATATATATATATATATATATATATATATAAATATATATATCTTTCATTTTCATTCATACTATTCGCCATATATATATATATATATATATATATATATATATATATATAGTATGCAGTCTGTTCTGGATGAGAGAGCTTGGGAAGAGAGTCAGTTGTTGTTCGCTGATGATACACCGCTGGTGGATGATTCGGGTGAAAAACTGCAGAAGCTGGTGACTGAGTTTGGTAAAGTGTGTGAAAGAAGAAAGCTGAGAGTAAATGTGAATATGAGCAAAGTTGTTAGGAACAGTAGTGTTGAGGGACAAGTCAATTGGAAGGTAAGTTTGAATGAAGAAAAACTGGAGGAAGTGAAGTGTTTTAGAGATCTGGGAGTGGATTTGGCAGCGGATGGAACCATGGAAGCGGAAGTGAATCATAGGGTGGGGGAGGTGGTGAAAGTTCTTGGAGCGTTGAAGAATGTGTGGAAGTCGAGAACATTATCTCGGAAAGCAAAAATGGGTATGTTTGAAGGAATAGCGGTTCCAACAACGTTATATGGTT
This sequence comes from Panulirus ornatus, assembly GCF_036320965.1. Classification (NCBI taxonomy): domain Eukaryota; kingdom Metazoa; phylum Arthropoda; class Malacostraca; order Decapoda; family Palinuridae; genus Panulirus; species Panulirus ornatus. The sequence goes on along the minus strand of NC_092242.1, from coordinate 48,647,699 downwards.
GCGTGGCGTGGGCTATAGATAGAGTTGTGCGGAGGAGGGTGGACGGGCTGGAAATGGGATGTTTGAGGACAATATGTGGTGTGAGGTGGTTTGATCGAGTAAGTAGTAATAGGGTAAGAGAGATGTGTGGTAATAAAAAGAGTGTGGTTGAGAGAGCAGAAGAGGGTGTTTTGAAATGGTTTGGTCACATGGAGAGAATGAGTGAGGAAAGATTGACCAAGAGGATATATTTGTCAGAGGTGAAGGGAACGAGGAGAAGTGGGAGACCAAATTGGAGGTGGAAAGATGGAGTGAAAAAGATTTTGAGTGATCGGGGCATGAACATGCAGGAGGGTGAAAGGCGTGCAAGGAATAGAGTGAATTGGAACGATGTGGTATACCAGAGTCGACGTGCTGTCAGTGGAATGAACCAGAGCATGTGAAGCATCTGGGGTAAACCATGGAAAGTTCTGTGAGGCCTGGATGTGGAAAGGGAGCTGTGGTTTCGGTGCATTATACATAACAGCTAGAGACTGAGTGTGAACGAATGTGGCGGGTTGGCGATGGGAATGAATAGAGGCAGACAGTACATGTGTATATATGTATATGTCTGTGTGTGTATATATATGTGTACGTTGAGATGTATAGGTATGTATATTTGGGTGTGTGGACTTGTATATATATACAAGTGTATGTGGGTGGGTTGGGCTATTCTTTCTTCTATTTTCTTGCGCTACCTCGCTAACGCGGGAGACAGCGACAAAGGAAAATATATATACATATTTTTTTTTTTTTTGCTTTGTCGCTGTCTCCCGCGTTTGCGAGGTAGCGCAAGGAAACAGACGAAAGAAATGGCCCAACCCACCCCCATACACATGTATATACATACGTCCACACACGCAAATATACATACCTACACAGCTTTCCATGGTTTACCCCAGACGCTTCACATGCCCTGATTCAATCCACTGACAGCACGTCAACCCCGGTATATCACATCGATCCAATTCACTCTAATCCTTGCCCTCCTTTCACCCTCCTGCATGTTCAGGCCCCGATCACACAAAATCTTTTTCATTCAATCTTTCCACCTCCAATTTGGTCTCCCACTTCTCCTCGTTCCCTCCACCTCCGACATATATATCCTCTTGGTCAATCTTTCCTCACTCATTCTCTCCATGTGCCCAAACCATTTCAAAACACCCTCTTCTGCTCTCTCAACCAAGCTCTTTTTATTTCCACACATCTCTCTTACACTTGCGTTACTTACTCGATCAAACCACCTCACACCACACATTGTCCTCAAACATCTCATTTCCAGCACATCCATCCTCCTGCGCACAACTCTATCCATAGCCCACGCCTCGCAACCATACAACATTGTTGGAACCACTATTCCTTCAAACATACCCATTTTTGCTTTCCGAGATAATGTTCTCGACTTCCACACATTCTTCAAGGCTTCCAGAATTTTCGCCCCCTCCCCCACTCTATGATCCACTTCCGCTTCCATGGGTCCATCCGCTGCCAGATCCACTCCCAGATATCTAAAACACTTTATATATATATATATATATATATATATATATATATATATATATATATATATATATATATATATATATATATATATATATATGCTCTTTGGAAGGTATTAAGAGTATATGGTGTAGGACTCAAGTTGCTAGAAACAATGAAAAGTTTTTATCGAGGATGTAAGGCATGTGTACGTGTAGGAAGAGAGGAAAGTGATTGGTTCTTAGTGAATGTTGGATTGCGGCAGCGGTGCGTGATGTTTCCATGGTTGTTTGATTTGTTTATGGATGGGGTTGTTAGGGAGGTGAATGAAAGAATTTTGGAGAGAGGGGCAAGTATGTAGTCGGTTGTTGATGAGAGGGCTTGGGAAGTGAGTCAGTTGTTGTTCGCTGATGATACAGCGCTGGTAGCTGATTCGTGTGAGAAACTGCAGAAGCTGTAGACTGAGTTTGGTAAAGTGTGTGAAAGAAGAAAGCTGAGAGTAAATGTGAATAAGAGCAAGGTTATTTGGTACCGTAGGGTTGAGGGACAAGTTAATTGGGAGGAAAGTTTGAATGGTGAAAAACTGGGTCTGGTAAACACACGTGTACCAAATGGAGTCCTAGCTACGTCTGTTCGTTGTATATCAGCTTTACTTATATTTCTTTCTTGTATCTCCACGCGCAAATTTGTGATCCTTTCCAATATATCTATCTATCTATCTATCTATCTATCTATCTATATATATATATATATATATATATATATATATATATATATATATATATTTTTTTCACTGCTTCTAACAACTTGCCTCCCACACCATATATTCTTAATACCTTCCACAGAGCATCTCTATCAACTCTATCATATGCCTTCTCCAGATCCATAAATGCTACATACAAATCCATTTGCTTTTCTAAGTATTTCTCACATACATTCTTCAAAGCAAACACCTGATCCACACATCCTCTACCACTTCTGAAACCACACTGCTCTTCCCCAATCTGATGCTCTGTACATGCCTTCACCCTTTCAATCAATACCCTCCCATATAATTTACCAGGAATACTCAACAAACTTATACCTCTGTAATTTGAGCACTCACTCTTATCCCCTTTGCCTTTGTACAATGGCACTATGCACGCATTCCGCCAATCCTCAGGCACCTCACCATGAGTCATACATACATTAAATAACCTTACCAACCAGTCAACAATACAGTCACCCCCTTTTTTAATAAATTCCACTGCAATACCATCCAAACCTGCTGCCTTGCCGGCTTTCATCTTCCGCAAAGCTTTTACTACCTCTTCTCTGTTTACCAAATCATTTTCCCTAACCCTCTTACTTTGCACACCACCTCGACCCAAACACCCTATATCTGCTACTCTGTCATCAGACACATTCAACAAACCTTCAAAATACTCATTCCATCTCCTTCTCACATCACCACTACTTGTTATCACCTCCCCATTTACGCCCTTCACTGAAGTTCCCATTTGCTCCCTTGTCTTACGCACCCTATTTACCTCCTTCCAGAACATCTTTTTATTCTCCCTAAAATTTACTGATAGTCTCTCACCCCAACTCTCATTTGCCCTCTTTTTCACTTCTTGCACCTTTCTCTTGACCTCCTGTCTCTTTTTTTTATACATCTCCCACTCAATTGCATTTTTTCCCTGCAAAAATCGTCCACATGCCTTTCTCTTCTCTTTCACTAATAATCTTACTTCTTCATCCCACCACTCACTACCCTTTCTAATCAACCCACCTCCCACTCTTCTCATGCCACAAGCATCTTTTGCGCAATCCATTTCTGATTCCCTAAATATATCCCATTCCTCCCCCACTCCCCTTACTTCCATTGTTCTCACCTTTTTCCATTATGTGACATTAATTTTTTCATTTCATTTGAAGCTAGAAGTTTCAGTTTTCTAAATTGTTTCTTACATTTTTCATATGTATATATATGTATATGTGTGTGTGTATATGTGCGTATGTATGTGTATGTATATATATATATATATGTATATATATATATATATATATTATCCCTGGGGATAGGGGTGAAAGAATACTTCCCACGCATTCCTCGCGTGTCGTAGAAGGCGACTAGAGGGGACGGGAACGGGGGGGCCAGAAATCCTCCCCTCCTTGCATTTTTTTTAACTTTCTAAAATGGGAAACAGAAGAAGGAGTCACGCGGGGAGTGCTCATCCTCCTCGAAGGCTCAGACTGGGGTGTCTAAATGCGTGTGGATGTAACCAAGATGTGAAAAAAGGAGAGATAGGTAGTATGTTTGAGGAAAGGAACCTTGATGTTTTGGCTCCGAGTGAAACGAAGCTCAATGGTAAAGGGGAAGAGTGGTTTGGGAATGTCTTGGGAGTAAAGTCAGGGGTTAGTGAGAGGACAAGAGCAAGGGAAGGAGTAGCAGTACTCCTGAAACAGGAGTTCTGGGAGTATGTGATAGAATGTAAGAAAGTAAATTCTCGATTAACATGGGTAAAACTGAAAGTTGATGGAGAGAGATGGGTGATTATTGGTGCATATGCACCTGGGCATGAGAAGAAAGATCAAGAGAGGCAAGTGTTTTGGGAGCAGCTGAATGAGTGTGTTAGTGGTTTTGATGCACGAGACCGGGTTATAGTGATGGGTGATTTGAATGCAAAGGTGAGTAATGTGGCAGTTGAGGGAATAATTGGTATACATGGGGTGTTCAGTGTTGTAAATGGAAATGGTGAAGAGCTTGTAGATTTATGTGCTGTAAAAGGACTGGTGATTGGGAATACCTGGTTTAAAAAGCGAGATATACATAAGTATACGTATGTAAGTAGGAGAGATGGCCAAAGAGCGTTATTGGATTACGTGTTAATTGACAGGTGCGCGAAAGAGAGACTTTTGGATGTTAATGTGCTGAGAGGTGCAACTGGAGGGATGTCTGATCATTATCTTGTGGAGGCTAAGGTGAAGATTTGTATGGGTTTTCAGAAAAGAAGAGTGAATGTTGGGGTGAGGAGGGTGGTGAGAGTAAGTGAGTTTGGGAAGGAGACTTGTGTGAGGAAGTACCAGGAGAGACTGAGTACAGAATGGATATATATATATATATATATATATATATATATATATATATATATATATATATATATATATATATATATACATATATATATATACATATATATATATATATATATATATATATATATATATATATATATATATATATATATATATATATATATATACACATATATATCATCCCTGGGGATAAGGGAGAAAGAGGACTTCCCACGCATTCCCACGTGTCGTAGAAGGACGGGAATGGGGGGCTAGAAAACCTCCCTCCTTGTATTTCAACTTTCTAAAAGGGGAAACAGAAGACGGAGTCACGCAGGGAGTGCTCATCCTCCTCGAAGGCTCAGATTGGGGTGTCTAAATGTGTATGGATGTAACCAAGATGAGAAAAAATGAGAGATAGGTAGTATGTTTGAGGAAAGGAACCTGGATGTTTTGGCTTGGAGTGAAATGGAGCTCAAGGGTAAAGGAGAAGAGTGGTTTGGAAACGTTTTGGGAGTAAAGTCAAGGGTTGGTGAGAGGACAAAAGCGAGGGAAGGAGTAGCACTACTCCTAAAACAGGAGTTGTTGGAGTATGTGATAGAGTGTAAGAAAGTAAACTCTAGATTGATATGGGTAAAACTGAACGTGGATGGAGAGAGATGGGTGATTACTAGTGCCTATGCATCTGGGCATGAGAAGGAAGATCATGAAAGGGAAGTGTTTTAGGAGCAGCTGAGTGAATGTGTTAGCAGTTTTGATGCACGAGACCGGGTTATAGTGATGGGTGATTTCAATGCAAAGGTGAGCTCTGTGGCAGTTGAGGGAATGATTGGTGTACATGGGGTGTTCAGTGTTCAGTGTGTTCAGTGTTGTAAATGGAAATGTAAAGAGCTTGTAGATTTGTGTGCTGAAAAAGGACTGGTAATTGGGAATACCTGGTTCAAAAAGAGAGACATACATAAATATACGTACGTAAGTAGGAGAGATGGCCAGAGAGCGTTATCGGATTACGTGTTAATTGATAGGCGCGTGAAAGAGAGACTTTTGGATGTTAATGTGCTGAGAGTGGCAACTGGAGGGATGTCTGATCATTATCTTGTGGAGGTGAAGGTGAAGATTTGTAGAGGTTTTCAGAAAAGAAGAGAGAACGTTGGGGTGAAGAAAGTGGTGAGTAAGTGAGCTTGAGAGGGAGACTTGTGTTAGGGAGTACCAGGAGAGACTGAGTGCAGAATGGAAAAAGGTGAGAGCAAAGGACGAAAGGGAAGTGGGGGAGGAATGGGATATGTTTAGGGAAGCAGCGATGTCTTGCGCAAAAGACGCTTGTGGCATGAGAAGCGTAGGAGGTGAGCAGATTAGAAAGAGTAGTGAGTGGTGGGATGAAGAAGTAAGACTATTAGTGAAAGAGAAGAGAGAGGCATTTAGACGAGGTTTGTAGGGAAATAGAGCAAATGAGTGGGAGATGTACAAAAGAAAGAGGCAGGTCAGGAGAAAGCTGCAAGAGGTGAAAAGGAGGGCAAATGAGAGTTGGGCTGATAGAGTATCATTAAATTTTAGGGAGGATAAAAAGATGTTTTAGAAGGAGGTAAATAAAGTGCGTAAGACAAGAGAACAAATGGGAACATCGGTGAAGGGGGATAATGGGGAGGTAACGACAAGTAGTGGTGATGTGAGAAGGAGCTGGAGTGAGTACTTTGAGGGTGTGTTGAATGTGTTAGATGATAGAGTGGCAGATATAGGGTGTCTTGATCGAGGTGGTATGCGAAGTGAGAGGGTTAGGGAGAATGAATTGGTAAACAGAGGAGAGGTAGTGAACGCTTTGCGGAAGATGAAAGCCTGCAAGGCGGCGGGTTTGGATGGTATTGCAGTGGAATTTATTAAAAAAAGGGGTTGTACTGTTTTGTTGAGGGTTTGGGTAAGGTTATTTAATGTATGTATGACTCATGGTTTGAGAGTGCCTGAGGATTGGCGGAATGCTGCATAGTGCCATTGTACAAAGGCAAAGGGGAATAAGATGAGTGCTCAAATTACAAAAGGTATAAGTTTTGTTGAGTATTCCTGGTAAATTTATGGGAGGGTATTGATTGAGAGGTTGAAGGCATGTACAGAGCATCAGATTGGGGAAGAGCATTTGGGTTTCAGAAGTTGGTAGAGGAGGGTGTGGATCAGTGTTTCTTTGAAAATGTATGTGAGAAATACTTAGAAAAGCAAATGGATTTGTATGTAGCATTTATGGATCTGGGAGAAGGCATTTTGATAGAGTTGATAGAGATGCTCTGTGGAAGGTATTAAAAATATATGGTGTTTGGGAGGAAAGTTGTTAGAAGCAGTGAAAAGTTTTTTATCGAGGATGTAAGGCATGTGTAACGTTAGGAAAGAGGAAAGTGTTTGGGTTCTCAGTGAATTAGGTTTGCGGCAGGGGTGTGTGATGTCTCCATAGGTTGTTTAATTTGTTTTAAAGGATTTGGGGTTGTTAGGAGGTTTAAAAGCAAGAGTTGGAAAGAGGGGGAAGGGATGAAGTCTGTTGGGGATGAAGAGCTTGGGAAGTTGAGTCAGTTGTTGTTCGCTGATGATACACCGCTGGTGGATGATTCGGGTGAAAAACTGCAGAAGCTGGTGACTGAGTTTGGTAAAGTGTGTGAAAGAAGAAAGCTGAGAGTAAATGTGAATATGAGCAAAGTTGTTAGGAACAGTAGTGTTGAGGGACAAGTCAATTGGAAGTAAGTTTGAATGAAGAAAAACTGGAGGAAGTGAAGTGTTTTAGAGATCTGGGAGTGGATTTGGCAGCGGATGGAACCATGGAAGCGGAAGTGAATCATAGGGTGGGGGAGGTGGTGAAAGTTCTTGGAGCGTTGAAGAATGTGTGGAAGTCGAGAACATTATCTCGGAAAGCAAAAATGGGTATGTTTGAAGGAATAGCGGTTCCAACAACGTTATATGGTTGCGTGGCGTGGGCTATAGATAGAGTTGTGCGGAGGAGGGTGGACGGCTGGAAATGGGATGTTTGAGGACAATATGTGGTGTGAGGTGGTTTGATCGGTAAGTAGTAATAGGTAAGAGAGATGTGTGGTAATAAAAAGAGCGTGGTTGAGAGAGCAGAAGAGGGTGTTTTGAAATGGTTTGGGCACATGGAGAGAATGAGTGAGGAAAGATTGACCAAGAGGATATATTTGTCAGAGGTGAAGGGAACGAGGAGAAGAGGGAGACCAAATTGGAGGTGGAAAAGATGGAGTGAAAAAGATTTTGAGTGATCGGGGCCTGAACATGCAGGAGGGTGAAAGGCGTGCAAGGAATAGAGTGAATTGGAACGATGTGGTATACCAGAGTCGTCGTGCTTTGTCAAGTGGAATGAACCAGAGCATGTGAAGCATTGGGGTAAAACCATGGAAAAGTTCTGTGAGGCCTGGATGTGGAAAGGGAGCTGTGGTTTCGGTGCATTATACTTGACAGCTTAGAGTCGAGCTGTGAACGATTGTGGCGGAGGTGTCGATGGGAAATTGATAGAGGCATTGCAGTTCTGTGTATATATTGTATATGTCGGTGTTTCTTCTTAGTCCTGTGTGTGTATTATATATGTGTACGTTGAGATGTATAGGTATGTATATTTGGGTGTGTGGACTTGTATTATATACAAGTGTATGTGGGTGGGTTGGGCTATTCTTTCTTCTATTTTCTTGCGCTACCTCGCTAACGCGGGAGACAGCGACAAAGGAAAATATATATATAATATATATTATATATATATTTTTTTTTTTTTTGCTTTGTCGCTGTCTCCCGCGTTTGCGAGGTTAGCGCAAGGAAACAGACGAAAGAAATGGCCCAACCCACCCCCATACACATGTATATACATACGTCCACACACGCAAATATACATACCTACACAGCTTTCCATGGTTTACCCCAGACGCTTCACATGCCCTGATTCAATCACTGACAGCACGTCAACCCCGGTATACCACATCGATCCAATTCACTCTAATCCTTGCCCTCCTTTCACCCTCCTGCATGTTCAGGCCCTGATCACACAAAATCTTTTTCATTCAATCTTTCCACCTCCAATTTGGTCTCCCACTTCTCCTCGTTCCCTCCACCTCCGACATATATATCCTCTTGGTCAATCTTTCCTCACTCATTCTCTCCATGTGCCAAACCATTTCAAAACACCCTCTTCTGCTCTCTCACCAGCTCTTTTTATTACCACACATCTCTCTTACACTTGCGTTACTTACTCGATAAACCACCTCACACCACACATTGTCCTCAAACATCTCATTTCCAGCACATCCATCCTCCTGCGCACAACTCTATCCATAGCCCACGCCTCGCAAACCATACAACATTGTTGGAACCACTATTCCTTCAAACATACCCATTTTTGCTTTCCGAGATAATGTTCTCGACTTCCACACATTCTTCAAGGCTTCCAGAATTTTCGCCCCCTCCCCCACTCTATGATCCACTTCCGCTTCCATGGGTCCATCCGCTGCCAGATCCACTCCCAGATATCTAAAACACTTTATATATGTATATATATATATTTTTATATATATATATAGATATATATATATATTATATATATATTATATATATATTATATATATATATATATATATATGCTCTTTGGAAGGTATTAAGAATATATGGTGTGGGAGGCAAGTTGTTAGAAGCAGTGAAAAGTTTTTATCGAGGATGTAAGGCATGTGTACGTGTAGGAAGAGAGGAAAGTGATTGGTTCTCAGTGAATGTAGGTTTGCGGCAGGGGTGTGTGATGTCTCCATGGTTGTTTAATTTGTTTATGGATGGGGTTGTTAGGAGGTAAATGCAAGAGTCCTGGAAAGAGGGCAAGTATGAAGTCTGTTGGGGATGAGAGAGCTTGGGAAGTGAGTCAGTTGTTGTTCGCTGATGATACAGCACTGGTGGCTGATTCATGTGAGAAACTGCAGAAGCTGGTGACTGAGTTTGGTAAAGTGTGTGGAAGAAGAAAGTTAAGAGTAAATGGGAATAAGAGCAAGGTTATTAGGTACAGTAGGGGTGAGGGTCAAGTCAATTGGGAGGTGAGTTTGAATGGAGAAAAACTGGAGGAAGTTAAGTGTTTTAGATATCTGGGAGTGGATCTGTCAGCGGATGGAACCATGGAAGCGGAAGTGGATCATAGGGTGGGGGAGGGGGCGAAAATTTTGGGAGCCTTGAAAAATGTGTGGAAGTCGAGAACATTATCTCGGAAAGCAAAAATGGGTATGTTTGAAGGAATAGTGGTTCCAACAATGTTGTATGGTTGCGAGGCGTGGGCTATGGATAGAGATGTGCGCAGGAGGATGGATGTGCTGGAAATGAGATGTTTGAGGACAATGTGTGGTGTGAGGTGGTTTGATCGAGTAAGTAACGTAAGGGTAAGAGAGATGTGTGGAAATAAAAAGAGCGTGGTTGAGAGAGCAGAAGAGGGTGTTTTGAAATGGTTTGGGCACATGGAGAGAATGAGTGAGGAAAGATTGACCAAGAGGATATATGTGTCGGAGGTGGAGGGAACGAGGAGAAGAGGGAGACCAAATTGGAGGTGGAAAGATGGAGTGAAAAAGATTTTGTGTGATCGGGGCCTGAACATGCAGGAGGGTGAAAGGAGGGCAAGGAATAGAGTGAATTGGAGCCATGTGGTATACAGGGGTTGACGTGCTGTCAGTGGATTGAATCAAGGCATGTGAAGCGTCTGGGGTAAACCATGGAAAGCTGTGTAGGTATGTATATTTGCGTGTGTGGACGTGTGTATGTACATGTGTATGGGGGGGGGGGGGCCATTTCTTTCGTCTGTTTCCTTGCGCTACCTCGCAAACGCGGGAGACAGCGACAAAGTATAAAAAAAAAAAAAAAAAAAATATATATATATATATATATATATATATATATATATATATATATATATATATATATAAATATATATATCTTTCATTTTCATTCATACTATTCGCCATATATATATATATATATATATATATATATATATATATAGTATGCAGTCTGTTCTGGATGAGAGAGCTTGGGAAGTGAGTCAGTTGTTGTTCGCTGATGATACACCGCTGGTGGATGATTCGGGTGAAAAACTGCAGAAGCTGGTGACTGAGTTTGGTAAAGTGTGTGAAAGAAGAAAGCTGAGAGTAAATGTGAATATGAGCAAAGTTGTTAGGAACAGTAGTGTTGAGGGACAAGTCAATTGGAAGGTAAGTTTGAATGGAGAAAAACTGGAGGAAGTGAAGTGTTTTAGAGATCTGGGAGTGGATTTGGCAGCGGATGGAACCATGGAAGCGGAAGTGAATCATAGGGTGGGGGAGGTGGTGAAAGTTCTTGGAGCGTTGAAGAATGTGTGGAAGTCGAGAACATTATCTCGGAAAGCAAAAATGGGTATGTTTGAAGGAATAGCGGTTCCAACAACGTTATATGGTTGCGTGGCGTGGGCTATAGATAGAGTTGTGCGGAGGAGGGTGGACGGGCTGGAAATGGGATGTTTGAGGACAATATGTGGTGTGAGGTGGTTTGATCGAGTAAGTAGTAATAGGGTAAGAGAGATGTGTGGTAATAAAAAGAGCGTGGTTGAGAGAGCAGAAGAGGGTGTTTTGAAATGGTTTGGTCACATGGAGAGAATGAGTGAGGAAAGATTGACCAAGAGGATATATTTGTCAGAGGTGAAGGGAACGAGGAGAAGTGGGAGACCAAATTGGAGGTGGAAAGATGGAGTGAAAAAGATTTTGAGTGATCGGGGCCTGAACATGCAGGAGGGTGAAAGGCGTGCAAGGAATAGAGTGAATTGGAACGATGTGGTATACCAGAGTCGACGTGCTGTCAGTGG
>NC_092242.1:48301310-48331310 GCF_036320965.1 Panulirus ornatus | reverse complement strand
GAAATTGATGCAAAAAATTGACGAAAGAAAACCTTTTGTGACGCTGCCGTGGTGAGTGGTACTTGGCTCAAGCAAGTGCAGTAAGGCGGCCTCTCTGTGTGGTGCAAGTGTGGTGGTGACTCCGTTTGTGTGGAGATTTGGTGATGCGTGATGAGGTGTCTTTGAGTGCGGTGAAGTTGATGAGAGTTGGCTCTTATGTTGACTTAAGCAACATAAATATAGTATGAGAACAGGACAAGAATCAAATGTACTGACTGGGTTATTGCCACCTCATTTATTAACTCTAACTCCAGTACCGCGAGAAATACTGAATCTTCTGTTGCTAAATACACGAAGAATTATAACCTTAATATCACTGATAAAATTTTTAGATAATTCTCCTTCTTGTCCACATAATAAGTTTTTGATACGCTTGTTGTCTGTCTTGGACAATCATGTGTTTATCAAATGGCTTCCTAGCTACGTCTCTTCGTTGTATATCAACTGACTTATATTTCTTTCTTGTATCTCTCCTGATGTGATTATTAAACGACAGTGCACTTGGGGACTTATCGTGTTTCACTTTACCCGTGGACCCATAGGGGAGGATGAACAACTGGGTTGGCTGTGGACCAGTTGCCTCAATCAGGACTCGAACCTATACGCTCGACCCCGGGTGGCACGTGAATGCAGTATGGCCAACAACGCTAACCGCCGCAATTCAAATTCAGTGTCCCCTGTTATCTAATTAACTAAGTATTTAGACTCTGAATAATACGTTCCTTGGAGAGTGTAAGGCAGGTCGGGAACCCTGCTGACCTTCGTGGGAGGCTGCGGTAGTGGGTTCTGGGGTCGATCGAGGAAACGGTTTAGGGAAGCCCTGAGCTCCCTGGACTCACGACACCATGCTGTTCCTCACAAGGACGGGGTCTCCACCACTTCCAAAATCCTCAAGACAAACTTTTCACTCGATGGAGAGGCCCTGTACCACACTTTTTACTCTACACAAGGCCACCATACGACCATTACATCACATACGAAGACCCGACACTATTTTCAGCATGTGTAAGGGCCGCACACCATACCTTTGACTCGAAGGATAGTCTTTGTACCACACTTTGTATTATATCCAAGATCCCTACACTTCCACTTGACTGTGCATAAACAACCCCCCACCTCCTCCACGCCACACTTTTCACTCCATCCATGGGCTCCACGCCAAACTTCATTACATCTAAGGACCCTCCACGATACAACTGCCGCATCCAATGGCCCCACGCCACACTTTTCATATTCGTGGGTCCAGCCCTGCACTGTTCCTTCATCAGATCCTCACCAGAAGCTACGAAGATGTCTGAAACATGAAGATATGACCCTGTGGTTATAAGACTTACACGCAACTCTGGAAGAGATGCGTTCCTCATGCATTCATTCCCCAGCCATGCTAACAATGGCATCATAAATCTTATAGTTACAATGATGATTACTGGCCACCAAATGTTCAAATTTTACTTGTATGGATTCTAACTGATCAACCTACGTTACTCTTCGGCATTACTTATGTGAACATGCATATCAATGAGGCTTCCATAAACAAATGCTTAACCTTCTCCTCTTTTCTCAAGTTTCTATTGAATCTACATCCAGATATCGACCTCGTTGTTACGTACAATGGGCGCCCAAGTTATAAAAAAGTCCAACGAGATTGATGAACAGCTGGGGTTGTCCGTGAACCACTTACCATCGCCCCCGGGGACTCGAACACAGGCACTTGAGATTCGTAAGTTGTGGCGATAACCATAGCACTAGTTTGGTACTGGAGGTGAATAGGTCGTAGCTCAGGCGAAAAGCAAAGTAGCGCCCATAGCTAACAAAGTATTTCAAGGAAGAAATCTGTTTGTATGTTACAAGGCCAACATGACGGAACCAGAGATGAATACAACTCATCATACACCTGCATGGCGACGACCTGCCCATCATGCTCTGACTCAGTCATGCACCATGACACACCAGATGTCTATTTTGTGCATGCTTGTGTTTCCCTTTGAACTTCTACGACTACTATAATCACTAGATGTGTATGGTTAACAAAACAAATATGGAGTAATATAGGTAATGAATGATAGTATGATCAATAATTTCAACAGTAATGATAAATATTGATACTTATTTTCATGTGTATTAGAAAAAGATAAATGCACGGCGTCTATATGCATACGCGGTGTTTAGATAATGTGTTACTTGGCGTGATAATTCATTTACTCAAGTTATCATCTAAACCTGCATTAAGCACAGCGACACAAGAGCTGTTCAGTCAGCCACATCAGCAAGTGACTGAAACCCGTCTTGCAGCGCAGGCTTCATCCTCATCTGAACCAGCTACCCAACGTTATGAACCTACGTGAACCTCGACTCGACCCGCGAGAGATCTACAGAAACCCAAGCAAATCTTAACTCGACCTGCGAGTCAAGATGAACCTCAAGTGAACCTCGACTCAACTTGCAGATGAACCTTGAATCGAGGTGGAAAAGAAGAGAAGCCCAAGTGAACTTCGTTTTGACCTACCAAAGCACAGCGTGAACCCATGCGAACCCTGAACTCTGAAGCTCCACTGTGACACAGTATATCTTCTGTTCTATATATATATATATATATATATATATATATATATATATATATATATATATATATATATATATATATATATATATATATTTTTTTTTTTTTCTTTTTTTTTTCATACTATTCGCTATCTCCCGCGTTGGCAAGGTAGCGTTAAGAACAGAGGACTGAGCCTTTGGGGGAATATCCTTACTTGGCCCCCTTCTCTGTTCCTCCTTTTGGGAAATAAAAACGAAGGGGGAGGATTTCCAGCCCTCCACTTCCTCCCCTTTTAGTCGCCTTACCATGTAATTTTTCTGTACATGTGGCGCGACATGTTTCGTGGAGACAAACCACCTCATCAGGTAAAAGTACATAACAAATTTATCTAAATCCCATCACACTTGATTCCCGCCGTCCAACACCAATCTTTATAGACCAAGCTCTGTCTGTTTTGTCTGGCTGAAACCGTTGTAAGGGAGAGTGATCAAGGAGGGTCAGGTGGCGGGGGTTGACCTGGGTAGCTGGGTGTGTCTTGAACTTTTTTTTATGGTTTCAAATTTGTCAATTTTCTCATAATGATTTGATTAATGCTAGAATGGGTTTTAAAACTGGTTGGGGACAAATCAAAAATTCTTAGTATTAGCAGTTAAGACAGATTCAATGACGTTGCGTGTGGCATAATCAGCAGAGGGGTACAGAATATCGGGATTTTCAAGATCTATGGTGTGATCATTTTCATGGCAGTGTTTAGCGATCTCATGTTTGTGGTCATCCTTCCGTAGTGAATGTTGATGCCAATAACACCTCTCCGTTACAGTTTTACCTGTCTGGCCTACATAAGTATATTTACATGCCTTGCATTTGACGGCGTAAACACTCCTAATTGTTGCATGATTTGGTCTATTATTTATTAAGGTCTTGCTGATGGTGTTATTGTACTGGAAACCATCATTACAAGCACTGCTTTTTAAAGCATGGCTTAGATTAGGTAAGTTGGGGGAATAGGGCAACACTAAACATTTAGACTTATCCTTATTTGTCACATTTTTGTTACGAGAAGCATAAAATTCTTCCTAGCTTTCTAGTAAGATATGTTCAAAAACCAATTGGGATAATGTAACTGCCTAAAGATGCGTCTTATATGACTATATTCATCGACTAGGCCTATGGAATCACTGATCTGTAGTGCTCTTAAAAACATAGCCATAACTACACAGATTTCCATATTAGAATCATGTACTGAGAAACAATGAATATAACTCTCAGAGTTGGTAGGTTTCCTGTAGATTTTAAAGAACAAATGATCAGATTCTCTATCTATCAACACATCTAGAAAAGGCAGAGTGGCATCAACACTCGTGGTTGTGAGGATGGTAATGGTGGCAGTGAATGACTGTCCACCACGCGACCTGGGCCTGTCCCCCTCTCTCATCACCATCCACCTTACTCCTCTAACCCTCATCTCTGCCCACTTGACCACCCCTCCATTTGTCAGGGATATCTCTGTGCCCTCGTCAACCCCTGGGTTGTTCTTGAACCTCTAGGATCCTACTTCATCCTTCGGCTACTCCGTCAACTCCTAGGTCGTCCTTGAGCCCCGTGGATCTTCCTTCATCCTCCAGGTCCTTCTTCAACCTGTGGTTCTTCCTTGAACTCCCAGGGTTCTCTTTGTAACCCGGGTCCTCCTTACATCTCAAACCCTCGAGGGCCCCGTAATCCCCCCCCCCACTACCCAGGGGGCCTCCGTAATCCCCCCACCGGGTCCACTGATTCGCCCTACACCCTTAAGGTCCTCTGTAATCCACCTTCTCCCTAGGTGCTCCGTAATCTCCCCGTCCCATAAAGTCCCCTATAATCCCCCATCCATAGGATCCTCCGCAATCCCCTCAACTTAAAGGCCCACTGTAATCCCCTTACCGTAGGATCCATTGTAATCTCCCATCACTAGGGTTCTCTGTAATCCTTCCACCACAAGGACCCTCCGTCATCCCCCATCACATGATCCTCCGTAATCTCCCACCCTTAAGGTCCTCTGTAATCTCCCCACCCCAGGAGCCCTTGGAAATCCAACCACCACAGGATCCTTCGTAACCCCCTACCCTCAAGGTGTTCTGTAATCCCCCAACCCCAGGGTCCTCCGTAATCCCCCATCACAGGGTCCTCCGTAATCCCCCACTCCCAGGGTTCTCTGTAATCCCGCTACCCTCCACCTTCCTCCGCTCTGTAACTCATCATAACCTCATCATGAGGTTCAACTGTCATGGATAACATTCATCTGATGTTATGATTATTATTCGTAAATATATTCGGTTCAATTTATTCTCCTGTGAAGACAGAGTCCAGGTGGGTATGGTAAGAAGAGATGTGATCTGTGACAGAGAACGGGACCATAGCCAAACCAAAAGGCCCATTGATCACGACGGTACGACGGTAGTACGACCCTTGAGCATGATGGTACGATCCTTGAGGACGACGGGACGATCCTTGAGCTCGATAGTATGGCCCTTAAGAACGACGGTAAGACCGTTGACCACAACATTACGTCCCCTGTCTATGACAGCGTGACCTTTAATCTGACATCTTAAAGGTCCGGTCAAAGTGTTGATCCGTCGTGCCCATGGGTCGTACCACCATGGTTGCTGGTCGTACCGTCGTGTTTAAGTAAAGAGAAATTACATCTGACGTAAACTCTACAAACTGTATAAGGTTTACGTCATACGACCCCAACAATACGAGACCCCAACATCCTATGTTTTCAAAGAACACTAGACAACCAACCAGAGCCTGGTTCCCCCGTACGACCCTGTCCACCCGACACTGGAGGCCCTTGAGACCGGCCCTCTCGTACACCCCTACCGTCTGCCACAGCAGGTTTCCCAAGTTGACATTTTCGCAGAACACCTGACACTTCCACACAAGAAGGTTTTGGGGCTGACCCGACCACAAGGGTCTGGAAAGGCTCTGAAAAACGTGCCATCAACACCGACCTGGCAAAGAGTAATTACCAGAAGGAATACTCAAACAGAAGAGCAAAAACCACAATGGTATCTCCTTACAATATGTTTAAGCAGGAAAGGGCCACACACACGCACACACACACACGCACACACACACACACACACACACACACACACACACACATACGCAGACACACACACACACACACACACACACACACACACACACACATACGCAGACACACACACACACACATACACATACTCATACTCACACACACACATACACACACACAGACACACACACACACATACACACACACACAGACACACACACACACACACGCTGAGGACACCCACCTGTAAGATCTCTCTCCAAGTACAGTCCAGGAAGGTAAATGATTACACACGATTACACAAAAGAAGAGCAGAGTGTGTGATTACTATAAGCGATTACTATTTGTGTGTTGAGTGTGAGTGAGTTTAACACTCGCGTGTGTGGGAGGGTGTGATATACCCGTCTGTTTATGACGGTTCAGGATCCCAGCGTTGGCAGTTACGTCTCTGTGATCATCATTTACTGAGTTACCGTCATGCTCAAGAGTCGTACCGTCATGCTCAAGAGTCGTACCGTCATGCTCAAGAGTCGTACCGTCATGCTCAAGAGTCGTACCGTCATGCTCAAGAGTCGTACCGTCATGCTCAAGAGTCGTACCGTCATGCTCAAGAGTCGTACCGTCATGCTCAAGAGTCGTACCGTCATGCTCAAGAGTCGTACCGTCATGCTCAAGAGTCGTACCGTCATGCTCAAGAGTCGTACCGTCATGCTCAAGAGTCGTACCGTCATGCTCAAGAGTCGTACCGTCATGCTCAAGAGTCGTACCGTCATGCTCAAGAGTCGTACCGTCATGCTCAAGAGTCGTACCGTCATGCTCAAGAGTCGTACCGTCATGCTCAAGAGTCGTACCGTCATGCTCAAGAGTCGTACCGTCATGCTCAAGAGTCGTACCGTCATGCTCAAGAGTCGTACCGTCATGCTCAAGAGTCGTACCGTCATGCTCAAGAGTCGTACCGTCATGCTCAAGAGTCGTACCGTCATGCTCAAGAGTCGTACCGTCATGCTCAAGAGTCGTACCGTCATGCTCAAGAGTCGTACCGTCATGCTCAAGAGTCGTACCGTCATGCTCAAGAGTCGTACCGTCATGCTCAAGAGTCGTACCGTCATGCTCAAGAGTCGTACCGTCATGCTCAAGAGTCGTACCGTCATGCTCAAGAGTCGTACCGTCATGCTCAAGAGTCGTACCGTCATGCTCAAGAGTCGTACCGTCATGCTCAAGAGTCGTACCGTCATGCTCAAGAGTCGTACCGTCATGCTCAAGAGTCGTACCGTCATGCTCAAGAGTCGTACCGTCATGCTCAAGAGTCGTACCGTCATGCTCAAGAGTCGTACCGTCATGCTCAAGAGTCGTACCGTCATGCTCAAGAGTCGTACCGTCATGCTCAAGAGTCGTACCGTCATGCTCAAGAGTCGTACCGTCATGCTCAAGAGTCGTACCGTCATGCTCAAGAGTCGTACCGTCATGCTCAAGAGTCGTACCGTCATGCTCAAGAGTCGTACCGTCATGCTCAAGAGTCGTACCGTCATGCTCAAGAGTCGTACCGTCATGCTCAAGAGTCGTACCGTCATGCTCAAGAGTCGTACCGTCATGCTCAAGAGTCGTACCGTCATGCTCAAGAGTCGTACCGTCATGCTCAAGAGTCGTACCGTCATGCTCAAGAGTCGTACCGTCATGCTCAAGAGTCGTACCGTCATGCTCAAGAGTCGTACCGTCATGCTCAAGAGTCGTACCGTCATGCTCAAGAGTCGTACCGTCATGCTCAAGAGTCGTACCGTCATGCTCAAGAGTCGTACCGTCATGCTCAAGAGTCGTACCGTCATGCTCAAGAGTCGTACCGTCATGCTCAAGAGTCGTACCGTCATGCTCAAGAGTCGTACCGTCATGCTCAAGAGTCGTACCGTCATGCTCAAGAGTCGTACCGTCATGCTCAAGAGTCGTACCGTCATGCTCAAGAGTCGTACCGTCATGCTCAAGAGTCGTACCGTCATGCTCAAGAGTCGTACCGTCATGCTCAAGAGTCGTACCGTCATGCTCAAGAGTCGTACCGTCATGCTCAAGAGTCGTACCGTCATGCTCAAGAGTCGTACCGTCATGCTCAAGAGTCGTACCGTCATGCTCAAGAGTCGTACCGTCATGCTCAAGAGTCGTACCGTCATGCTCAAGAGTCGTACCGTCATGCTCAAGAGTCGTACCGTCATGCTCAAGAGTCGTACCGTCATGCTCAAGAGTCGTACCGTCATGCTCAAGAGTCGTACCGTCATGCTCAAGAGTCGTACCGTCATGCTCAAGAGTCGTACCGTCATGCTCAAGAGTCGTACCGTCATGCTCAAGAGTCGTACCGTCATGCTCAAGAGTCGTACCGTCATGCTCAAGAGTCGTACCGTCATGCTCAAGAGTCGTACCGTCATGCTCAAGAGTCGTACCGTCATGCTCAAGAGTCGTACCGTCATGCTCAAGAGTCGTACCGTCATGCTCAAGAGTCGTACCGTCATGCTCAAGAGTCGTACCGTCATGCTCAAGAGTCGTACCGTCATGCTCAAGAGTCGTACCGTCATGCTCAAGAGTCGTACCGTCATGCTCAAGAGTCGTACCGTCATGCTCAAGAGTCGTACCGTCATGCTCAAGAGTCGTACCGTCATGCTCAAGAGTCGTACCGTCATGCTCAAGAGTCGTACCGTCATGCTCAAGAGTCGTACCGTCATGCTCAAGAGTCGTACCGTCATGCTCAAGAGTCGTACCGTCATGCTCAAGAGTCGTACCGTCATGCTCAAGAGTCGTACCGTCATGCTCAAGAGTCGTACCGTCATGCTCAAGAGTCGTACCGTCATGCTCAAGAGTCGTACCGTCATGCTCAAGAGTCGTACCGTCATGCTCAAGAGTCGTACCGTCATGCTCAAGAGTCGTACCGTCATGCTCAAGAGTCGTACCGTCATGCTCAAGAGTCGTACCGTCATGCTCAAGAGTCGTACCGTCATGCTCAAGAGTCGTACCGTCATGCTCAAGAGTCGTACCGTCATGCTCAAGAGTCGTACCGTCATGCTCAAGAGTCGTACCGTCATGCTCAAGAGTCGTACCGTCATGCTCAAGAGTCGTACCGTCATGCTCAAGAGTCGTACCGTCATGCTCAAGAGTCGTACCGTCATGCTCAAGAGTCGTACCGTCATGCTCAAGAGTCGTACCGTCATGCTCAAGAGTCGTACCGTCATGCTCAAGAGTCGTACCGTCATGCTCAAGAGTCGTACCGTCATGCTCAAGAGTCGTACCGTCATGCTCAAGAGTCGTACCGTCATGCTCAAGAGTCGTACCGTCATGCTCAAGAGTCGTACCGTCATGCTCAAGAGTCGTACCGTCATGCTCAAGAGTCGTACCGTCATGCTCAAGAGTCGTACCGTCATGCTCAAGAGTCGTACCGTCATGCTCAAGAGTCGTACCGTCATGCTCAAGAGTCGTACCGTCATGCTCAAGAGTCGTACCGTCATGCTCAAGAGTCGTACCGTCATGCTCAAGAGTCGTACCGTCATGCTCAAGAGTCGTACCGTCATGCTCAAGAGTCGTACCGTCATGCTCAAGAGTCGTACCGTCATGCTCAAGAGTCGTACCGTCATGCTCAAGAGTCGTACCGTCATGCTCAAGAGTCGTACCGTCATGCTCAAGAGTCGTACCGTCATGCTCAAGAGTCGTACCGTCATGCTCAAGAGTCGTACCGTCATGCTCAAGAGTCGTACCGTCATGCTCAAGAGTCGTACCGTCATGCTCAAGAGTCGTACCGTCATGCTCAAGAGTCGTACCGTCATGCTCAAGAGTCGTACCGTCATGCTCAAGAGTCGTACCGTCATGCTCAAGAGTCGTACCGTCATGCTCAAGAGTCGTACCGTCATGCTCAAGAGTCGTACCGTCATGCTCAAGAGTCGTACCGTCATGCTCAAGAGTCGTACCGTCATGCTCAAGAGTCGTACCGTCATGCTCAAGAGTCGTACCGTCATGCTCAAGAGTCGTACCGTCATGCTCAAGAGTCGTACCGCCAAGCTCAAGAGTCGTACCGTCATGCTCAAGAGTCGTACCGTCATGCTCAAGAGTCGTACCGTCATGCTCAAGAGTCGTACCGTCATGCTCAAGAGTCGTACCGTCATGCTCAAGAGTCGTACCGTCCTGCTCAAGGGTTGTATTCTCATGCACAGGGATCGTACCGTAGCGCCCAAAGAAGTTAGATATCATGTTGATAATGCGTACAGCTCATATCAATATCCATCAACGGCGGAACACTCATGACGATATATCGGTCCTTACCCGATATCAAGCAGATATCGGTTGATGCATCGGTACACTAACACATGCTGGGCATTTGGAAGTGTGGGGAGAGAGAGAGAGAGAGAGAGAGAGAGAGAGAGAGAGAGAGAGAGAGAGAGAGAGAGAGAGAGAGAGAGAGAGAGAGAGAGAGAGAGAGAGAGAGTTATTCGTACGTTTGACGTCCTCCAGATAAAGACGTGAATGACAGTGTCTTGGACCACATGGACGTGTGATTCATAAACGTTTTATCTCATATTTCAGATTCACGCAACGTTCCCATGTGAAAATCTTCGTTTTCTGTGGCCACAATCACGTTTATATATTGTCATTAATGTTGTATTTTCTTTCTGTGGACAACTGAAAATCATGACATTCGCAATTGATATCCGGTAATGATAACTAATTCATATCGTAGAAGAAAAAATTATATTGAATAAATAATGCAATCTGTTCATATAAAGACCCAAAACAGTCCCACATGACGTCACTCCAGTTCGCTGAATTAATCCGTGAGAATCCAGAGCTGGACGAACACAACACGTAAACACACACACGTCAGGTGGGGTGTCTCACTCCCCCGCCAGCCATCATCTCGCCAGGTGGAGGACCTCGTCATGACGGCTCTGCCGGGACCGCACGATATTCACTGCTGGCTGGTGATGTAACTACTTGGGAGAAAGAGACACACACAAGACAGCGAAAAACGAAACTCTAAGACAACATATCTACCTCTGAGACTGAAGAAAACATTGAAACGAGACTCAAAGACAACATGTCTACCTCTGAGACTGAAGAAAACGTTGAAACGAGACTCTAAGACAACATGTCTACCTCTGAGACTGAAGAAAACGTTGAAAAGAGACTCTAAGACAACATGTCTGCCTCTGAGACTGAAGAAAACGTTGAAACGAGACTCTAAGACAATATGTCTACCTCTGAGACTGAAGAAAATGTTGAAACGAGACTCTAAGACAACATGTCTACCTCTGAGACTGAAGAAAACGTTGAAACGAGACTCAAAGAAAAAATCTGTCATCGGTTTTGTAAGGGGATAATGAACACATGTCCCACGCGCTGTCATACTCTTTTTTTGGGACGACAGAGAATAATAACCAGGACAGTGGTACAGAGGCTTGGGGGGGGGGGGGTGATCAGGCTGGGGTCAGGTCAGGTCTGTGACTCGTACAACTCGTACAACATCCGAGCGCTTAACCTTCCTTAATATGATGGTACGACCGTTGAGCACGACTGTAGGCCCTTGTGCACACAGTACGACCCTTGGGTATGATGTCCTGGAAATTGACCAGACCATTAACGGGTTAGGCCAGGCTCATGCCGTCTGCTTTTGGAGTTAATCTATTTTGACAAAAGATATTTGCATCATGTGATACACTGTATCCAATGTTCTCCCTCATCTTACGCTATTTTAAAAATGTACGAACCAGTTAACTCTCTGCTTGAGCAACATCATCCAACGATAATGTTAATAATTCTGCTTAAGGTTGAAAAAATACAGAAACACATTTTTTTTCTTTGTCATATTCCCCTCTTCTGGTTACTACAGGGAGACACAGACACTCTGGCTGCTGACCAGAGTGAGTGACGGGGCCACTAATCCTTTGCTAGACATATCATGTGTTGAGGATATCCATGGTGTTGATACGATTGTTGAGGATATCCATGGTGTTGATACGATTATTCTATGAGAGAAACAGGCGCTTGTGTCCCGCACTGAGGAAACAACGTTTGATGGATGGACGAAGGTCATCCCATCAGGAGAACACAAGGAAGAAAGTAGAACCACAGAGGCATGGATGACGGCTACCCTGGCAAGGAGTAAACATGGAAATAGAGAGCGTTACACGAGGACGAGTGATGTGAGCACTGCTGCCTCCGTTGTGGATCAAGCGCTGGTGACCGTCAGAGGGAATCCAGCGTGACTTTGACCAGACAACAGGAATAACAGTTTGGGAAAGGACGAGAGATGAACCTCTCGTGAGGGCAAAGGAACTCGCCAGTCTACTGCTCTCCCGGTGAGACGAGATACTGAGTGGCCCTTTGGCCAGGGAAGAGACCATTTAGAGGTTTGTTATCCCTGTTCCAGGTGGCAAACGGAGAGCAAATTAACGACTGAGAAATTTGGTCTTCATGGACGCAAGAGACACAAGTACGTATTGGTGTCGTAAATCTAGTTGGCAAAGTCAGAGGAGAAAAAGCATTGGTTTCACAACCGTCGGAACAGGTGAGAGCGACTCACAACAGCTGAGCAGTGAGTGTATCTAGGTAGCAGGCCCCAGTCTGAGCATCTATTTAGGTTATACATCAACACAATAAGTGAATTTAGATGTCTCCCGTGTGCGTGCTGACTCTCGGGCTAACGTGTACGTAATGCAGGTTTAGAAATGCTCTTGAAGCAGCGAGTGGAGACGTGTTGCTCGAGACTACTGACGACGACTGGTGGGGGGCAGGAAGCGTCCCTGGGCTGCCTTGCCAACCTGTCTGCAGCACCAGACGACCACACCAGCAGCAGCAGGATGTTCCCCTCTCGTGCACTACGTTATTGTTCCGGATGAGACCAGAACCTATTATGTAAACACGACATGCAAAGCCGAATCACCGACTGGTCGTTAGCGAAACTAAACGAGCTTCCACGTTCAAAGACGAAAGATTTTTCATATAAACATGAAATTTGTAGAATTTCACTTGATCTCCACTAGTTCTCCCTGATGTCAGGAGGGAAGGAATAGAGGAAGGGAGGGTACAGGTGACCAGGTGTTGTGTTCGAGGTAGATGTGTATGGTGTGCAATAGTAACTAAACATAGTATTGACGTTCATTAGACTAGTTATGGTATTCGGAGGCCGGGGCGTGTATGGTGTCTGGGGGATCCTGCATGTGTCTAGGTATGGTGTGCGCAGTATATAGCAGGTCACCATACCGCATCATATAGCCCCATCCGCCAACTATACCCATCTTGATAATTGTATGAAAAGATACTGAACTCGACCCGGAGACTGGGTCATGTCAAGTGTACAGGACCAGAAGTCTAGGTTATGACAGGTGTACCTGACCCGGAGTCCGGGGTCATGGCAGGTGTTCCTGTGACCAGCGACGCCCTGCTATAACAAGCACCAGAGTCAAGACATTGTCAGTGAAGTCTAACTTCAAATGGAAACTAGAGTTTCAAGGTTGTTTATATGGGACACCAGCTGGTGTAATGTTGTGCAAGTGAGGCATAAGCTGGTGCAAGGGTGTGCAGGCGGGGCACCAGCTGGTGCAATGACCTGGCCAACAGCGCCCACCTTGCTCCTACAGGGGAGTGAAACAATTCACGTTCCAAATGAAATTTAAACTAAGGTCAGATAATGCATGCAGCGCTGTCCAAAGTTAGTGAAACTAAATAGTATTATCATAAAAAATATTCTATTACAGTTCATCTTGCTGACATGCACGAATATTAGCCACGTCAGTGAATGACACGAGCAGTCACGTATATAACCGGGTATGTAAATAACACGAGCATTCATTTATATAGTCAGGTCGGTGGAGTAAACTACCATTCATTTACGTAGTCAGGTCAGTAAATCACTTATAGAGAGACCTTTGTGTGGGAGGCGGACCTCAACGCCTCAGAGTTTGCCACCTTCCATCCTAGTTCCTCATCCAAGAGTTCACCAGAAGGTTGAGGCCGACGCCTGAGATCCTGGTGCCTCGGCCCAGAGGTCACCGGAGGGTTGAGGCCGCTGTCATCCTGATACCTCAGCTAAGAGATCATCAGAAGGCTGAGACCACCGAAAGATACCCTATTACCTCAGCCAGGAGGTCACCACATGGTGTGGAGTTTTTACATTCCTACCACATTGGGATGAGCGCCACAGTCAGCTCTTTGTTTCAGGAGGCGACACCAGGGCAATAATATCCTGGCCTGAAGCCACAGCAATAATAGAGAAGTGCGGGGCGCACGTCAGCTGGGGCGGCGCCCCTCTGTTGTATGGCGCCGCTGGGGGCCTCTTGTCATAACCCAGCCCGAATAGCGCGCCCTCGGATAAACAAGGGAAACACAGCTCCTACTGATTCAACACTTATTGGAATCTCCGTAGCAATACAGCCCAATCCTCGTCCTCGTCCTCGTCCTCATCCTCGTCCTCGTCCTCATCCTCGTCCTCGTCCTCGTCCTCGTCCTCGCCAACTGCTGAAGCGTACCTGGTGCTGGCAGTAAACCTCCCCCCAATTCCCTGGCAAGGGCCCGACGCTATTTTGTTCTCAGGTGGGCTTGCAGAATCCCGCATTCTGAGCCAGTTTATATACACTGGATAATGGTGCTCGTGGGCACAGGCAAATAAACCCCAAAGCCTCGTTCGTAGCCACCATGGAGCGGCGGGTAAACCCCAGAGTGTCACATAAACCCGCCTGCAACGGGGCGAGTGGACGGTACCAGGTGGCGTGGCCTGGGCACACCATTGTGAGCCACTTTATGTAAAATGGATTGTGCAGAGCTCGTGGACTAGCCTAATGGCCTCCCCAGGGAACCACGCCCACCTAAACAAACCTCACAGGGGGCGGAGGCGTCACCCTTCCGCTTCGCTGTCCTTCCCACACCACACCTCCTCCACTGGACGACACACATGATGTAGGATACCAAGGTAGACGACAGACCAGGTGTGGGATGCCAGAGTGGACGACATGCCAGGTGTGGGTTACTAAGGTGTACGACACACCAGGTGTGGGTTGCCAGGGTGGTCAACACACTAGATGTAGGTTGCCAGGGTGAACAACACACCAGGTGTAGATTGCCAGGGTGGCGACACACCAGGTGTGGGTTGCCAGGGTGGACAACACACCAGGTGTAGGTTGCCAGGGTGTACAATACACCAGGTGTAGGTTGCCAGGGTGAACAACACACCAGGTGTGGGTTACCAGGATGGACGACACACTAGATGTGAGTTGCCAGGGTGAACCACACATCAGGTTTGGTTTGCCAAGGTGGAAGACACACCAGGTGTAGGTTGCCAGGGTGGACAACACACCAGGTGTGGGTTACCAGTGTGGACGACACACCAGGTGTAGGTTGCCAGGGTGGACAACACACCAGGTGTGGGTTACCAGGGTGGACGACACACCAGGTGTAGGTTGCCAGGGTGAACCACACACCAGGTTTAGTTTGCCAAGGTGAACGACACAGCAGGCGTGGTTGCCAGGGTGGACGACACAACATGTGTGGGTTACCGAGCCATGTTCTGACTGTTGTGTAGGGACGCAGTGAGTGAGATAAAGATGGAACGTTACACATTCTGTGCCAGGAGACGAGAGCTGGAGGTCGCTGTGCCATGCCACACGGAGCGTACAGAACCAGGAGGTGGATGTACTGAGCCAGGCTATGCTTGGTGTGGGACAGGGGAGGTGGAGGGTACCAGACCATACCATGCTTGGTGTGGAGGAACAGGGGAGGTGCAGGGTACCAGACGATACCATGCCTGAGTGTGGAGGGACACGGTAAGTTCGGGTAACTGAGCACATCACTCCACCCTACGATGGAAGGCCATGGACGGACTAGTAAGATCTAAGCCATGCCAGACCAGCTGTAAAGACTACGATAAAAGGAAGGGTAGCAAGTGACACCACGACAGCCTGCAGTGGAGGGGTACTGTGACGTGCTGGCGGGGTAGGAAGCACTGGCCCACACTGCACATGGTGTGGGGAGCCACGTTAAGTGGAGGGGCCCAGGAGCATAATGGGAAGGAAAGTGGAGGGGAAAGGGGGTGGGAATGCTGATCCACTCCTCGCTGGTTGTGGAGAAGACAAGAGATGGTTAAATACTGAGCTACACCATGATTACTGTGGAGGGGGATTGTAGTATGGGAGGGTACTCAGCCAAGCTACGTCTGCTGTGGAGGAGTACTGTGTGTGTGGGTGAGGGGGAGGTTCAAGGCAGTAGTAGGTATCGTATGGAAGGTCACGGAGGGGAGGCGGCACTATGCTGTGCCATATCTTGGGTCAGCCTCCGTGATGCTTTAGTGGCACTTGCCAAGGAGGACCTGTGTGTCGGCAGAGAAACCTGCTATTACGAGGCTGTGTCGTCACGAGGGGGTACAAGGGGTCATAGCATACCTGACGAGGCACTTGTGCCATTGAGGTAGAAGGAGACATCCTACCCCCTGAACAGGCGCCATGCGATTGTACGAGATCACATCATATCTGCTGACGAGGTCCTACGTAATGCTATGGAGTACCTCGGGCAGGTATACTGTGGGCTCATAACACCGTTCATTGTAACAGTCACTGTCATCACGTCTGACGTGGTTCAGTGGCACTGTGGATACATTGAGGCAGGTGTGCTGTGGCCATGTGTCTCCAGATGTGCCTCCTGAACGCTTCATCTCCCATAAACCGTCCCTCTCATCAACACTCAAGATATTTGATTCTCTCCATCTCACCAGCGAGCCATCCACAATCATCTGATGACATGTCATGGCATGGGATATCAAGAAGCACTGGCTACCTCACTTCTTCACGTTATCAAACGATCAACGTGAGGCGAGAGTGTGTTCCTGCAGACCGACCTCGCTGGGACGATAAGCTGCAGCTCAAGCGGCTGACAACATCTTCAGGAAAGAAAACGTGATGGTTTAGAGGAGTGACTGTGTCCGACCCTCCCTCACCCGTGGCCTGGAGCCTCGCCATGAAGCATCCTCTCTCACACGATATTAGCTGTATTATGGCGAACACCCTACCATTGTATCAACTGTATTATGGCGAACACCCTACCGTTGTATCAACTGTATTATGGCGAACACCCTACCGTTGTATCAACTGTATTATGGCGAACACCCTACCGTTGTATCAACTGTATTATGGCGAACACCCTACCGTTGTATCAACTGTATTATGGCGAACACCCTACCGTTGTATCAACTGTATTATGGCGAACACCCTACTGTTGTATCAACTGTATTATGGCGAACACCCTACCGTTGTATCAAGTGTATTATGGCGAACACCCTACTGTTGTATCAACTGTATTACATGAAACTTCATTGTTGTATCAACTGTATCATGTGACTGTTCGCTGTCTTATCTGTTCTGTATGAAACTTTCCACTGTTTCATCATCTGTTCTGTATGAAACTTTCCACTGTTTTATCATCTGTTCTGTATGAAACTTTCCACTGTTTTATCATCTGTTCTGTATGAAACTTTCCACTGTTTTATCACTTGTATTATACGAAACTCTACTCTTATATCACCGGTATTGTACAAAAATCTCCACCGTTGTATTGCCTGTATTGTGTGAAACTCTCCACTGTTGTATTGCCTTGTTGTACAAAACTCTCCACTGTTGTATTACCTGTATTGTATGAAACTACAGTGTTACGTTTATCATTACTGTAGACCTCTGTAGTGTAGCGGTTAGTGCTCCTGACCGTGACGCATTCACGGAACACCCAGGGTCGAGCACAGAGGCCACGGCAGTCAGTCTACAGTCATCCCAGCTGTTCATCCTCCCCTAAGAGGTCGGTCGATAAAACAGAGAGAGAGAGAGAGAGAGAGAGAGAGAGAGAGAGAGAGAGAGAGAGAGAGAGAGAGAGAGAGAGAGAGAGAGAGAGAGAGAGAGAGAGAGAGAGAGAGAGAGAGAGACCGACAATGACATGGCTTTGATTAGGACACTGAGTTGCCCGTATTGTGTCATAAGAATCACTGGCACAGGCGGCAGCAGGCAAGTGTACGGAAGGGAGGTGAGGAAGTGTAAAGGAGGGAAATGATGAAGTGTATGGGAGGGAGATGAGGCTGTGTACAGTGAGGAACATTGCTACACTATGAGTCGTGGGTTTCGTGGAACCAAGGACCAAAGGGTGTTAAGCTCCCTCACCGTCTACACAGAGAGGTAACCTCACCATCCACACAGAGAGGCAACCTCACCATCCACACAATGAGGCAACCTCACCATCCACACAGAGAGGCAACCTCACCATCCACACAGAGAGGCAACCTCACCATCCACACAATGAGGTAACCTCACCATCCACACAGAGAGGCAACCTCACCATCCACACAGAGAGGTAAACTCACCATTCACAAAGAGAGGCAACCTCACCATCCACATAGAGAAGCAACCTCACCATCCACACAGAGAGGTAACCTCACCATCCACACAGAGAGGTAACCTCACCATCCATACAGAGAGGCAACCTCACCATCCACACAGAGAGGTAACCTCACCATCCACACAGAAAGGCAACCTCACCATCCACACAGATGGGTAACCTCACCATCCACACAGAGAGGCAACCTCACCATCCACACAGAGCGGCATTAACAAATAGGTAATAAGGATAATAAAACACAAACACAACGATTCAATGCAGTCACGAGGACAAACAAACAAATACATATAAACACAGCATGTGGTTACCATACAAAACAAATACATTTGAGACTACAATTATTTCCTTGCTTTTACAAATGAATTGTCTGACAGTTGTAAACTAAAATGCTTTCAGCAATTACCTCAAGCAATTAATCAGGTCCTGTAATTCAATTTTTTCCGTCACATTTTGCAAGACTATGATGGACATACAAAGGAAATCAAACCATGATTTATGCTTTGTCTTTTTACGAATCAAAACCACAGTATCCAGAGGTGGTTTATAGCGGGTAGTTGAACTGGAATACGTGAAGCTTGTATGTTGAAGTGCTACACACACACACACACACACACACACACACACACACACACACACACACACACACACACACACACACACACACACACACAAACCTGCCTGATTGGACCCATCATCTGTACATAAGACTCTCTACTTTAAACGAATTTAAGTGTGAACGATTAGAAAGGGTAGTGAGTGGTGGGATGAAGAAGTAAGAGTATTAGTGAAAGAGAAGAGAGAGGCATTTGGACGATTTTTGCAGGGAAAAAATGCAATTGAGTGGGAGATGTATAAAAGAAAGAGACAGGAGGTCAAGAGAAAGGTGCAAGAGGTGAAAAAAAGGGCAAATGAGAGTTGGGGTGAGAGAGTATCATTAAATTTTAGGGAGAATAAAAGGATGTTCTGGAAGGAGGTAAATAAAGTGCGTAAGACAAAGGAGCAAATGGGAACTTCAGTGAAGGGCGCAAATGGGGAGGTGATAACAAGTAGTGGTGATGTGAGAAGGAGATGGAGTGAGTATTTTGAAGGTTTGTTGAATGTGTTTGATGATAGAGTGGCAGATATAGGGTGTTTTGGTCGAGGTGGTGTGCAAAGTGAGAGGGTTAGGGAAAATGATTTGGTAAACAGAGAAGAGGTAGTGAAAGCTTTGCGGAAGATGAAAGCCGGCAAGGCAGCAGGTTTGGATGGTATTGCAGTGGAATTTATTAAAAAAAGGGTTGACTGTATTGTTGACTGGTTGGTAAGGTTATTTAATGTATGTATGACTCATGGTGAGGTGCCTGAGGATTGGCGGAATGCGTGCATAGTGCCATTGTACAAAGGCAAAGGGGATAAGAGTGAGTGCTCAAATTACAGAGGTATAAGTTTGTTGAGTATTCCTGGTAGATTATATGGGAGGGTATTGATTGAGAGGGTGAAGGCATGTACAGAGCACCAGATTGGGGAAGAGCAGTGTGGTTTCAGAAGGGGTAGAGGATGTGTGGATCAGGTGTTTGCTTTGAAGAATGTATGTGAGAAATACTTAGAAAAGCAAATGGATTTGTATGTAGCATTTATGGATCTGGAGAAGGCATATGATAGAGTTGATAGAGATGCTCTGTGGAAGGTATTAAGAATATATGGTGTGGGAGGAAAGTTGTTAGAAGCAGTGAAAAGTTTTTATCGAGGATGTAAGGCATGTGTACGTGTAGGAAGAGAGGAAAGTGATTGGTTCTCAGTGAATGTAGGTTTGCGGCAGGGGTGTGTGATGTCTCCATGGTTGTTTAATTTGTTTATGGATGGGGTTGTTAGGGAGGTAAATGCAAGAGTTTTGGAAAGAGGGGCAAGTATGAAGTCTGTTGGGGATGAGAGAGCTTGGGAAGTGAGTCAGTTGTTGTTCGCTGATGACACAGCGCTGGTGGCTGATTCATGTGTGAAACTGCAGAAGCTGGTGACTGAGTTTGGTAAAGTGTGTGGAAGAAGAAAGTTAAGAGTAAATGTGAATAAGAGCAAGGTTATTAGGTACAGTAGGGTTGAGGGTCAAGTCAATTCGGAGGTGAGTTTGAATGGAGAAAAACTGGAGGAAGTGAAGTGTTTTAGATATCTGGGAGTGGATCTGGCAGCGGATGGAACTATGGAAGCGGAAGTGGATCATAGGGTGGGGGAGGGGGCGAAAATTCTGGGGGCCTTGAAGAATGTGTGGAAGTCGAGAACATTATCTCGGAAAGCAAAAATGGGTATGTTTGAAGGAATAGTGGTGCCAACAATGTTGTATGGTTGCGAGGCGTGGGCTATGGATAGAGTTGTGCGCAGGAGGATGGATGTGCTGGAAATGAGATGTTTGAGGACAATGTGTGGTGTGAGGTGGTTTGATCGAGTGAGTAACGTAAGGGTAAGAGAGATGTGTGGAAATAAAAAGAGCGTGGTTGAGAGAGCAGAAGAGGGTGTTTTGAAGTGGTTTGGGCACATGGAGAGGATGAGTGAGGAACGATTGACCAAGAGGATATATGTGTCGGAGGTGGAGGGAACAAGGAGAAGAGGGAGACCAAATTGGAGGTGGAAAGATGGAGTGAAAAAGATTTTGTGTGATCGGGGCCTGAACATGCAGGAGGGTGAAAGGAGGGCAAGGAATAGAGTGAATTGGAGCGATGTGGTATACCGGGGTTGACGTGCTGTCAGTGGATTGAATCAAGGCATGTGAAGCGTCTGGGGTAAGCCATGGAAAGCTGTGTAGGTATGTATATTTGCGTGTGTGGACGTATGTATATACATGTGTATGGGGGGGGGGCATTTCTTTCGTCTGTTTCCTTGCGCTACCTCGCAAACGCGGGAGACAGCGACAAAGTATAAAAAAAAAATATATATATATATATATATATATATATATATATATATATATATATATATATATATATATATATATATATATATATATATATATACTCGTATGAGTCACGGAGAAAATAAAACACGATAGGTTCCCAAGTGCACTTTCGTGTAATAATCACATCATTAGCGGAGACACAAGAGAGAAATATAACAATCAGCTGATATACATTGAAGTGATGTAGCTAGGACGCCATTTGGTAAACACGTAATTGTCCAAGACAGACAACGAACGTATCATAGATTTATTATGTGGGTAAGAAGGGGAATTGTTTACAAATTTTTTCAACAATAAAGTTATCCAATTTGTATAGACCTTCACTAATATTAAGGTTATAATTTTTTTTTGTATTTAATGATAGAAGATTCAATAATATTTCTCGTGGCACTGGAGTTAGAGTTAATAACTGAGATGGCATTACTAAAGTCAATATAATGATCGCAGTTTTTAATGTGATTAAACAAGGCATTTGATTCTTGTCCCGTTCTTATAGTATATTTATGTTGCTTAAGTCTAACAGGAAGATCCTTACCAGTCTGCCAAACATAAAACTTATCACAATTTCTACATTGCACTGTATAGATGCATCCAGGAGAATTTTCTGGTGAGTTCCTGATTAAGATATTCGTTTGAATGTTATTGTTGCTGAAGGCAACATTTACATTAAAGGATTGAAGCAACATGGGAAGTAAAGTGAAATTTTTATTAAACTGGGAGAACTAAAAGATTCTTGGTGTCAATGGGAGGTTGGGGCTCAACTCTATAAAATGATTTCTTTGCTAACTTAAGGGACTTATCAATGAAATATCTAGGGGTACTTTACCTTAGATCCAATAGAATAGATCTTCTCAAACTCATCATCAATAAACTCTGGACTGGAAATACGTAATGCCCTTAGGAACATAGATTGAAATGATAGTAATTTAACTGTCATGTTGAGATGAGTAATAATGGATATATGAGCATACATTGGTAGGCTTTTCTGTATATGCCAAACTTAAACTTGTTTCCTTGCCTATGGATCATGCAATCTAAAAATGGTAACATACCATTATTTTAGTTTCTACAGTAAATTTGATGGAAGGTACTAAATTGTTAGTAAGGGGAAAAATAATTGTAAATTTTCATTTGTTGGCCAGACACAAAGAACATCATCTACATACCTAAACCAAATGGCATTAGAAGGTAAGATATCCTTTAGTAATTTTGTTTAAAAAAATCCATACAAAGATTACTTAGTACAGGTGAAAGAGGGTTAACCATTGCCATACCATTGAATTTTCTACTATTATAATTCTATTATTCTATCATTGAATACACAAAGAATTATAACCTTAATATTAGTGAAGGTCTAAATAAATTGGATAGCTTTATTGTTGATAAAATTTGTAAACAATTCCCCTTCTTGTCTACATAATAAGTTTATGATACGCTCGTTGTCTATCTTGGACAATCACGTGTTTACCAAATGGCGTACTAGCTACGTCTCTTTTTTGTATATCAGCTGAATTATATTTCTTGTATGTCCCCTGATGATGTGATTATTGCACGCAAGTGCACTTAGGAACTTATCGTGTTTCATTTTCCCCGTGGACTCAGAATATACTTGATCACGCGCAAAATTTGGATTGTATTGCTGTGGAATTTATAAAAAAAAAGGGGGTGACAGTGTTGTTGACTGGTTGGTGAGGATATTCACTGTATGTATGGTTCATGATGAAGTGCCTGAGGATTGGCGGAATGCTTGCATAGTGCCATTGTACAAAGGCAAGAGGGATAAAGGTGAGTGTTCAAATTCCAGAGGTATAGGTTTGTTGAGTATTCCTGAGAAATGATATAGGAGGGTATTGATTGAGAGGGACAAGGCATGTACAGAGCACCAAATTGGGGAGGAGCTGTGTGGTTTCAGAAGTGGTAGAGGATGTGTGGATCAAGTGTTTGCTTTGAAGAATGAATGTGAAAAATATTTAGAAAAACAAATGAATTTGCATGTAGCATTTATGGATCTGGAGAAGGTATATGATAGAATTGATAGAGACGATCTGTGGAAGGTATTAAGAGTATATGGTGTCGGAGGTAAGTTGCTAGAAGCAGTGAAAAGTTTTTATCGAGGATGTAAGGCATGTGTACGAGTAGGGAAGAGAGGAAAGTGAGTGGTTCCTAGTGAATGTCGGTTTGCGGCAGGGGTGTGTGATGTCTCCATGGTCGTATAATTTGTTTATGGATGGTGTTGTTAGGGAGGTGAATGCAAGAATTTTGGAGAGACGGGCAAGTATGCAGTTTGTTGTGGATGAGAGGGTTTGGGAAGTGGTCAGTTGTTGTTCGCTGATGACACAGCGCTGGTGGCTGATTCGGGTGAGAAACTGCAGAAGCTGGTGACTGAGTTTGGTAAAGTGTGTGAAAGAAGAAAGTTGAGAGTAAATGTGAATAAGAGCAAGGTTATTAGGTTCAGTAGGGTTTAGGGACAAGTCAACTGGGAGGCAAGTTTGAAGGGAGAAAACACTGGAGGAAGTGAAGTGATTTAGATATCTAGGAGTGGATTTGGCAGCGGATGGAACCATGGAAGCGGAAGTGAGTCACAGGGTGGGGGAGGGGGCAACGTTGAAGAATGTGTGGAAGGCGAGAACGTTATCTCGGAGTGCAAAAATAGATGTGTTTGAAGGAATAGTGGCTCCAACAGTGTTATATGGTTGTGAGGCATGGGCTATGGATAGAGTTGTACGGAGGAGGGTGGATAAGTCGGACAATATTTGCTGTGAGGTGGTTTGATCGAGTAAGTAATGAAAGGGTATGAGAGATGAGTGGTAATAAAAAGAGTGTGGTTGAGAGAGTAGAAGAGGGTGTATTGAAATGGTTTGGTCACATAGAGAGAATGAGTGAGGAAAGATTGACAAAGAGGATATATGTGTCAGAGGTGGAGGGAACGAGGAGAAGTGGGAGACCAAATTGGAGGTGGAAGGATGGACTGAAAAAGATTTTGAGCGATTGGGGCCTGATTATACACGAGGGTGAAAGGCGTGCAAGGAATAGAGTGAATTGGAACGATGTGGTATACCAGGGTCGACGTGCTGTCAGTGGACTGAATCAGGGCATGTGAAGCGTCTGGGGTAAACCATGGAAAGTTTTGTGGGGCCTGGAAGTAGAAAAGGAGCTGTAGTTTTGGTGCATTACACATGATAGCTAGAGACTGAGTGTGAACGAAAGTGGGTGGCCTTTGTTGTCGTTTCCTGGTGCTGCCACGCGCGCACGCGGTGGGAGGAGGTGGCTGCAGGAATGGATGAAGGCAGCATGTATGAATATGTACATGTGTATATATGTATATTTCTGTGTATGTATATGTATGTATACGTTGAAATGTATAGGTATGTATATGTGCGTGTGTGGGCGTTTATTGATGTACATGTGTATGGGGTATGTTGTGTCAACCACAACATTACTGCAATCATGCCAAAGTGTAACTTTGCATCACTTGCTGTTCAAGTGATCAAGTCATCATCAGTGAATCCATAACATTTGCGATGTAATTCATTTTGTTCCGTGTAGTCATACCTCACTCATAGGCTTATCTAAAGCGTAGAAGTACCCAGCGCCACTCTGATCTCACGTTCGTTTCCTGATTAATTATCTACTTACTATCATGAATTCTTTCCCCTCCCTTCACTTTAGACACACACACACACACACACACACACACACACACACACACACACACACACACACACACACATCATCATCACCAGGAACACCAACACTGATGGAGAGGGACCATCACCACCAGGACCGCCAATAGTGGAGGACACATCACAACCAACAGCGTCAACACTGGTGGAGAGGGACGCATCACCACCAGCAACGTCAACACTGGTGGAGGGGGACACATCACCACCAGCAGCGTCAACACTGGTGGAGGGGGACACATCACCACCAGCAACGTCAACACTGGTGGAGGGGAACACATCACCACCAGCAGCGTCAACACTGGTGGAGGGGGACACATCACCACCAGCAGCGTCAACACTGGTGGAGGGGGACGCATCACCACCAGCAACGTCAACACTGGTGGAGGGGGACACATCACCACCAGCAACGTCAACACTGGTGGAGGGGGACACATCACCACCAGCAACGTCAACACTAGTGGAGGGGAACACATCACCACCAGCAGCGTCAACACTGGTGGAGGGGGACACATCACCACCAGCAACGTCAACACTGGTGGAGGGGGACACATCACCACCAGCAACGTCAACACTGGTGGAGGGGGACACATCACCACCAGCAACGTCAACACTAGGTGGAGGGGAACACATCACCACCAGCAGCGTCAACACTGGTGGAGGGGGACACATCACCACCAGCAACGTCAACACTGGTGGAGGGGGACACATCACCACCAGCAACGTCAACACTGGTGGAGGGGGACACATCACCACCAGCAGCGTCAACACTGGTGGAGGGGGACACATCACCACCAGCAACGTCAACACTGGTGGAGGGGGACACATCACTACCAGCAGCGTCAACACTGGTGGAGGGGGACACATCACTACCAGCAGCGTCAACACTGGTGGAGGGGGACACATCACCACCAGCAGCGTCAACACTGGTGGAGGGGGACACATCACCACCAGCAGCGTCAACACTGGTGGAGGGGGACACATCACCACCAGCAGCGTCAACACTGGTGGAGGGGGACACATCACCACCAGCAGCGTCAACAGTAACAAAGTAGACCCGTACAAAGTCTTCGGTCACACCAAGCCAGGTACCCTCCCTCTCGTCTCTCGTTCCAAGACTGATTGTATTATTTGATATATATATATATATATATATATATATATATATATATATATATATATATATATATATATATATATATATATATATATATGTTGTAGAAGGCGACTAAAAGGGAGGGGAGTGGGGGACTGGAAATCCTCCCCTCTTGTTTTTAATTTTCCAAAAGAAGGAACAGAGAAGGGAGCCAAGTGAGGATATTCCCTCAAAGGCTCAGTCCTTTGTTCTTAACGGTACCTCGTTTACGCGGGAAATGGTGAATTGTATTAAAGAAAAAAGAAAAAAAAAAAATATATATATATATATATATATATATATATATATATATATATATATACGCATGTACATAATTCATACTGTCTGCCCTTATTCGTTCCCGTCGCCACCCCGCCATACATGAAATGACAACCCCCTCCCCCAAAATATGCGTGAGGTAGCACTAGAAAAAGACAACAAAGGCCACATTCGTCCACATTCAGTCTCTATCTGTCATGTATAACACACCGAAACCACAACTCCCTTTCCACATCCAGGCCCCACAAAACTTTCCATGGTTTACCCCAGACGCTTCACATGCCCTGGTTCAATTCATTGACAGCACGTCGACCCCGGTATATCATATCGTTCCAATTCACTCTATTCCTTGCACGCCTTTCACCCTCCTGCAGGTTCAGGCCTTGATCACTCAAAATCTTTTTCACTCCATCCTTCCACCTCCAATTTGGTCTCCCACTTTTCCTCGTTCCCTCCACCTCTGACACATATATCCTCTTTATCAAGCCCTCCTAACTCATTCGCTCCATGTGACCAAATCATTTCAAAATACCCTCTTCTACTCTCTCAACCACACTCTTTTTATTACCACACATCTCTCTTACCCTTTCATTACTTACTCGGTCAAACCACCTCACATCACATACTGTCCTCAAAACATCTCATTTCCAGCACATCCACCCTCCTCCGCACAACTCTGTCTATAGCCCACGCCTCGCAACCATATAACATTGTAGGAACCACTGTTCCTTCAAACATACCCATTTTTGCTTTCCGAGATAATGTTCTCGCCTTCCACACATTTCTCAACGCTCCCAGAACCTTCGCCCCCTCCTCCACCTTATGACTCACTTCAGCTTCCATGGTTCCATCTGCTGCCAAATCCACTCCCAGATATCTAAAACACTTCACTTCCTCCAGTTTTTCTCCATTCAAATTTACCTCCCAATTGACTTGTCCCTCAACCCTACTGTATCTAATAACCTTGATATTATTCACATTTACTCTCAGCTTTCTTCTTTCACACACTATACCAAACTCATTCACCAGCTTCTGCAGTTTAACACACGAATCAGCCACCAGCGCTGTATCATCAGCGAACAACAACTGACTCACTTCCCAAGCTCTCTCATCCACAAAAGACTGCATACTTGCCACCTCTCTCCAAAACACTTGCATTCACCTCCCTACAACCCCATCACAACCCCATCCATAAACAAATTAAACAACCATGGAGACATCACGCACCCCTGCCGCAAACCGACATTCACTGAGAACTAATCACTTTCCTCTCTTCCTACTCGTACACAAGCCTTACATCCTCGATAAAAACTTTCACTGCTTCTAACAACTTGCCTCCCACACCATATATTCTTAATACCTTTCACAGAGCATCTCTATCAACTCTATCATATGCGTCCTCCAGATCCATAAATACTGCATACAAATCCATTTGCTTTGTTAAGTATTTCTCACATACATTCTTCAAAGCAAACACCTGATCCACACATTCTCTACCACTTCTGAAACCACACTGCTCTTCCCCAGTCTGATGCTCTGTACATGCCTTCACCCTCTCAATCAATAAGCTACCATATAATTTCTCAGGAATACTCATCAAACTTATACCTCTGTAATTTGAACACTCACCTTTATCCCCTTTGCCTTTGTACAAAGGCACTATGCAAGCATTCCGCCAATCCTTAGGCACCTCACCATGAGTCATACATACATTAAGTAACCTTACCAACTCACTTTCTTAATGAATTCTACTGCAATGCCATCCAAACCCGCTGCCTTGCCGGCTTTCATCTTCTGCAAAGCTTTTACTACCTCCTCTCTGTTTACCAAATCATTCTCTCTAACCCTCCCACTTTGCACACCACCTCTACCAAAGCAACCTATGCCTGCCACTCTATCATCAAACACATTCAAGAAACCTTCAAAATACTCACTCCATCTCCTTCTCACATCACCACTACTTGTTATTACCTCCCCATTAGCTCCCTTCACTGAAGTTCCCATTTGTTCCCTTGTCTTACGCACTTTATTTACCTCCTTCGAAAACATCTTTTTATTCTCCCTAAAATCTAATGGTACTCTCTCACCCCAACTCTCATTTGCCCTCTTTTTCGCCTCTTGCACCCTTCTCTTGACCCCCTGCCTCTTTCTTTTATACATCTCGCAGTCATTTGCGTTATTTCCCTGCAAAAATCGTCCAAATGCCTCTCTCTTCTCTTTCACTAATAATCTTACTTCTTCATCCCACCACTCACTACCCTTCCTAATCTGCCCACCTCCCACGCTTCTCATGCCATGACTGCTTCCCTAAATACATCCCATTCCTCCCCCACTCCCTTTACTTCCTTTGTTCTCACCTTTTTCCATTCTGTACTAAGTCTCTCCTGGTACTGCCTCACACAAGTCTCCTTTCCAAGCTCACTTACTCTCACCACTCTCTTCATCCCAACATTCTCTCTTCTTTTCTGAAAATCTCTTCAAATCTTCACCTTCGCCTCCACAAGATAATGATCAGAGATCCCTCCAGTTGCACCTCTCAGCACATTAACATCCAAAAGTCTCTCTTTCCCGCGCCTATCAATTAACACGTAATCCAATAACGCTCTCTGGCCATCTCTCCTACTTACATACGTATACTTATGTATATCTCTCTTTTTTCTACCAGGTATTCCCAATCACCAGTCCTTTTTCCGCGCACAAATCTACAAGCTCTTCACCATTTCCATTTACAAAACTGAACACCCCATGTACACCAGTTATTCCCTCTACTGCCACATTACTCGTCTTTGCTTGTTCGCCTTGATCCTCTCTCGGAGCCATCCCACCCCACCCCACAGTCAACAGCATCGCCACCCCTTGCGACAGCGAGGAAGTGCAACGAAACAGACAACAAAGGCCACATTTGTTCACAATCAGTCTCTAGCTGTTATGTGTAATGCACTGAAACCACAGCTCCCTATCCATATCCAGGTCCCACAGACCTGGGAGTAACCCTATAAAATGAATTCTTTGCCTGCTTAGGAGATTAAGTGAATGATCTAAGATGCTTTAACTTGTATCCAGTAGTAAATATCTCAAACTCATCATATATATACAGTCCGGAATCTATTGCTGATGGTTTTGGGAGGATATACTCTATTGGATCCAAATCAAAGTATATTAGATATTTCAGTCATAAATCTCTTAAGCTGGCAAAGAAATGATTTTATAGAGTTAACCCCAAACCTCCATTTGATGCCATGAATCTTTCGGTTCTCCCTTTTAGTGATAATTCTGTGTTACTCCCCAGGTTGCTTAAATCCTTTAATGTAAATGTAGCCTTCAACAATAACAATACTATAAAGAATAACTTATCAAAAAGCACTTCAGAAAACTCGGCAGGCTGTGTTTATAGAATCCCTTGTAAAAGCCGTAATACGTTTTCTTTATGGCAAATTGGTAACAATCTTTAGGTTAGACTTAAGTAATATAAATCTAGTATAAAAACAGGGCAAGAATTGAGTGCTTTGTTTAATCATGTTAAAAAATATGACCATTGTATTGACCGGAGTTACGTAAATTCAGTTATTATCTGTAGCTTCTTGACCAAAAGAAATATTATTGAATCTTCTCTTACTCAATACATAATGAACTGTAGCAGTATCAAGGTTTGTCTGATTGATCAAATAGGCAAACTCTTAAAGTAAAAATCAGTCAACATAGTTATAATGTTCGACCAGAATGTGAATCAATTGGTTTGTTTGTTCATATAAGAGACCATAATCATCAAGTACTATGAGGTCTATCCCAAGATATCCATCTATCCACATCCTGCACGGAAAGACTGATAATTGAATCTTGTATCATTAGAAATAAAAAAATCTTCAAATATTTACGAACACATATACGAAATTGATAGCATTTCAACAAAACATATATGTAAACAGTCGCAAATGA
>NC_092242.1:48293810-48296310 GCF_036320965.1 Panulirus ornatus | reverse complement strand
CACTGCTCTTCCCCAGTCTGATGCTCTGTACATGCCCACACCCTCTCAATCAATGCCCTCCCATATAATTTACCAGGAATACTCAACAAACTTATACCTCTGTAATTTGTCCCCTTTGCCTTTGTACAATGGCACTATGCAAGCATTCCGCCAATCCTCAGGCACCTCACCATGAATCATACATACGTTAAATAGCCTTACCAACCAGTCAACAATACAGTCACCCCCTTTTTTAGTAAATTCCACTGCAATACCATCAAAACCCGCTGCTTTGCCAGCTTTCATCTTCCGCAAAGATTTTACTACCTCTTCTCTGTTTACCAAATCATTTTCCCTAACCCTCTCACTTTGCACACCACCTCGACCAAAACACCCTATATCTGCCACTCTATCATCAAACATATTCAACAAACCTTCAAAATACTCACTCCATCTCCTTCTCACATCACCACTACTTGTTATCACCTCCCCATTAGCCCCCTTCACTGAAGTTCCCATTTGTTCCCTTGTCTTACACACTTTATTTACCTCCTTCCAAAACATCTTTTTATTCTCCCTAAAATTTAATGATAATCTCTCACCTCAGCTCTCATTTGCCCTCTTTTTCACCTCTTGCACCTTTCTTTTGACCTCCTGCCTCTTTCTTTTATACATCTCCCACTCATTTACATTATTTCCCTGCAAAAAATCGTCCAAATGCCTCTCTCTTCTCTTTCACTAATAATCTTACTTCTTCATCCCACCACTCACTACCCTTTCTAATCTGCCCACCTCCCACACTTCTCATGCCACAAGCATTTTTTGCGCAAGCCATCACTGCTTCCCTAAATACATCCCATTCCTCCCCCACTCCCCTTACCTCCTTTGTTCTCACCTTTTTCCATTCTGTACTCAGTCTCTCCTGGTACCTCCTCATACAAGTTTCCTTCCCAAGCTCGCTTGCTCTCACCACTCTCTTCACCCCAACATTCTCTCTTCTTTTCTGAAAACCCTCTGTGGAAGGTACTAAGAATATATGGTGTGGGAGGCAAGTTGTTAGAAGTAGTGAAAAGTTTTTATCGAGGATGTAAGGCATGTGTACGTGTAGGAAGAGAGGAAAGTGATTGGTTCTCAGTGAATGTAGGTTTGCGGCAGGGGTGTGTGATGTCTCCATGGTTGTTTAATTTGTTTATGGATGGGGTTGTTAGGGAGGTGAATGCAAGAGTTTTGGAAAGAGGGGCAAGTATGCAGTCTGTTGTGGATAAGAGAGCTTGGGAAGTGAGTCTGTTGTTGTTCGCTGATGATACAGCGCTGGTGGCTGTTTCATGTGAGAAACTGCAGAAGTTGGTGACTGAGTTTGGTAAAGTGTGTGAAAGAAGAAAGTTGAAGGTAAATGTGAATAAGAGCAAGGTTATTAGGTACAGTAGGGTTGAGGGTCAGGTCAACTGGGAGGTAAGTTTGAATGGAGAAAAACTGGAGGAAGTGAAGTGTTTTAGATATCTGGGAGTGGATCTGGCAGCGGATTGAACCATGGAAGCGGAAGTGAATTAGAGGGTGGGGGAGGGGGCGAAAATTCTGGTAGCCTTGAAGAATGTCTGGAAGTCGAGAACATTATCTCGGAAAGCAAAAATGGGAATGTTTGAAGGAATAGTGGCTCCAACAATGTTGTATGGTTGCGAGGCGTGGGCGGAGGAGGGTGGATGTGCTGGAAATGAGATGTTTGAGGACAATATGTGGTGTGAGGTGGTTTGATCGAGTAAGTAATGCAAGGGTAAGAGAGAGCAGAAGAGGGTGTTTTGAAATGGTTTGGTCACATGGAGAGAATGAGTGGGGAAAGATTGACAAAGAAGATATATGTGTCAGAGGTGGAGGGAACGAGAAGTGGGAGACCAAATTGGAGGTGGAAAGATGGAGTGAAAAAGATTTTGGGTGTTCGGGGCCTGAACATGCAGGAGGGTGAAAGGCGTGCAAGGAATAGAGTGAATTGGAACGATGTGGTATACCGGGGTCGACGTGCTGTCAATGGATTGAACCAAGGCATGTGAAGAGTCTGGTGTAAACCATGGAAAGTTCTATGGGGCCTGGATGTGGAAAGGGAGCTGTGGTTTCGGTGCATTATTACATGACAGGTAGAGACAGAGTGTGAACGAATGGGCCTTTGTTGTCTTTTCCTAGCGCTACCTCGCACACATGAAGGGGAGGGGTTTGTTATTTCATGTGTGGCGAAATGGCGATGGAAATGAATAAAGGCAGACAGTATGAATTATGTACGTGTATATATGTATATGTTTGTGTGTGCATGTATATGTATACGTTGAGATGTATAGGTATGTATATTTGCGTGTGGACGCGTATGTATATACATGTGTATGTGGGTGGGTTGGGCCATTCTTTCGTCTGTTTCCCTGCGCTACCTCGCTAACGCGGGAGACAGCGACAAAGCAAAGCAAAATATATATATATATATATATATATATATATATATATATATATATATAAAGAAAAAGAATATATATATATA
>NC_092242.1:48178810-48288810 GCF_036320965.1 Panulirus ornatus | reverse complement strand
ACCGGTGACAGGCCGGCCCTGAAGTGACAGTCGACCAAATACCTCGTCCGGGGATGGAATATCCTTCATGTTGTAGCGAAGGAGGGAGGAAAGTGCTCATTGCATAAACAAAACTCCTGAAAAGTTTAGGAAAGTAAATAAAGAAATGTCCCCTGAGATAGCACACAGGAGATCGAGTTGAGCATCAGCAAGAGTGAGTTTGTTCTTTATAATTAAGATCCTATTCTTTTTTCCCTCCCACACAGAAAAGTGGAGAAAATGGAGGAAAAATTAAGCGGCCCTCGAGTTCCTATGGGAGAATTTTTAATTTCAAACTATGGCGTCGGGGGAATAAGGGGCTAGAGTGAAATGAACTGGGTCTCGCATGTCTCCTGGCAGATCCCGTTTTCTGTGTTCCGACATTGCTGTCTTTATTTTAAGTGATCCATCTGGAGCAGCAGCTGTGACCGGAACCCCCATCCTTCTAACTTTACAGCTCCACGATAAAAATAGACACTGAAGCAAT
Source organism: Panulirus ornatus (assembly GCF_036320965.1). NCBI lineage: Eukaryota > Metazoa > Arthropoda > Malacostraca > Decapoda > Palinuridae > Panulirus > Panulirus ornatus. Next base: position 48,288,305 of record NC_092242.1, on the reverse strand, counting down.
CATCCAGAACGACACCACATACCCAAACCAGCTGATAATGTCCCATAACTATTGGAAAAAAAAAGAAGGAGAGCGGCGGGAAAGAAGCGTGAGTGGGGCGGGAGCGTCGTAACAGGGTAGAGCTCGGCGGGGAACTTGGTGTCGAGGGAAAACGAGTGAAAACTAATCGGCGGTAAAGGTGATGAGATGACGCCCAGGCCCCGAGCAATGCCCAGTAATGAGCAGCTCCTGAGGTGCGCAGGACACGTTGCTTAGGTTATCTTTACTGTTTGTACTCTGGTACATAATGTACAGGTATTACACTAGTACAAGATGTACAGGTATTACTCTAATACATGACGTACAGGTATTACACTGGTACATAGTGTACAGGTATTACTATGGTACATGATGTACAGGTACTACAGTGGTACATGATGTACAGGTATTACTCTAGTACATGACGTACAGGTATTACACTGGTACATAATGTATAAGTATTACACTGATGCATAATGTACGGAAAGTACACTAGCACACGAGGTACAGAAAGTACACTAATATATGAGGCACGAAGGTACACTAGTACACAGGGTACAGGAAGTACACTACTCTATGAGGTATAGAAGGTACACTAGCACACAAGGTACAGGAAGTACACGAGTCAATGAGGTATAGAAGGTACACTAGTACACAAGGTACAGGAAGTACACTAGTATATGAGGTATAGAAGGTACACTAGTACACAAGGTACAGGAAGTACACTAGTCTATGAGGTATAGAAGGTATACTAGTACACAAGGTACAGGAAGCACACTAGTACTTGAGGCACAGAAGGTACACTAGTACACAAGGTACAGGAAGTACACTAGTCTATGAGGTATAGAAGGTATAGTAGTACACAAGGTACAGGAAGCACACTAGTACATGAGGCACAGAAGGTACACTAGTACACAAGGTCCAGGAAGTACACTAGTACATGAGGCACAGAAGGTACACTAGTACACAAGGTACAGGAAGCACACTAGTACATGAGGCACAGAAGGTACACTAGTACACAAGGTACAGGAAGTACCGTGTTAACAATGTACTCCGGGACGTTCACTGAGGCCGCTACTCCCCTCGACGTTGTGTACAGTCCGAGGTCTCTATCATAAGCCTGCTTCACGTCCCGACCCTCACCAAGCGGTGATAACAACCCACATATGAAGGTGGAAGATGATGATAACAACCCACATATGAAGGTGGAAGATGATGATAACAACCCACATATGAAGGTGGAAGATGATGATAACAACCCACATATGAAGGTGGAAGATGATGATAACAACACACATATGAAGGTGGAAGATAATGATAACAACACACATATGAAGGTGGAAGATGATGATAACCCACATATGAAGGTGGAAGATGATGATAACAACCTACATATGAAGGTGGAAGATGATGATAACAACCCACATATGAAGGTGGAGGATGATGATAACAACACACATATGAAGGTGGAAGATGATGATAACAACCCACATATGAAGGTGGAAGATGATGATAACAACCCACATATGAAGGTGGAAGATGATGATAACAACCTACATATGAAGGTGGAAGATGATGATAACAACCCACATATGAAGGTGGAAGATGATGATAACAACCCACATATGAAGGTGGAAGATGATGATAACAACCTACATATGAAGGTGGAGGATGATGATAACAACCCACATATGAAGGTGGAAGATGATGATATCAACCTACATATGAAGGTGGAAGATGATGATAACAACCCACATATGAAGGTGGAAGATGATGATAACAACCCACATATGAAGGTGGAAGATGATGATAACAACCCACATATGAAGGTGGAGGATGATGATAACAACCTACATATGAAGGTGGAAGATGATGATAACAACCTACATATGAAGGTGGAAGATGATGATAACAACCCACATATGAAGGTGGAAGATGATAACAACCCACATATGAAGGTGGAAGATGATAACAACCCACATATGAAGGTGGAAGATGATGATAACAACCCACATATGAAGGTGGAAGATGATAACAACCCACATATGAAGGTGGAAGATGATGATAACAACCCACATATGAAGGTGGAAGATGATGATAACAGCCCTACATATGAAGGTGGAAGATGATGATAACAACCCACATATGAAGGTGGAAGATGATGATAAAAGAACACAACAAACCAACCACCATCTTCAATAAGGAAAGTAAGAATAACATTAAGCAGTATATTACCAACGTGGCGCTAATAGCGACAGAAATTAAATGAAATTTGTCTTGCAATGGTATTTGTAGTGTTTGGGGAGTCAAGTACGAGTGGCGGAGGTGGATCTCGGGCCTTATGTATTAGTCTACGATGTTCAGCGAGGCTAGAGTAGCGGCGGTGATGAAGGTAATGGATAACGTGAGGTTAAAGAATGAAAAAGTAGATGTATCACTTGTCGTAAATGAACAGAACCTATAAATACATGACTTCATATTCCTTAGCAGCCAAAAGTTGACTTTTGAGTTTGAAATAGATTGAAACAATAAATGATTCTTATGGCAGTTGTTGCAAACGGTGTTCGAACACTGTTTACGTTGTTTACACGATACTCCACAACGGCTTCCGACGTCATAACATTGAAAACATTTCAAAGAAGATTAAAACTAAGATATACCTCGTCTGGAAGGGAAGGTTACGTGAGATTTTCAGAAGCTGTTGATTTTGGACTTGAGCTTCACCTGCATCTAAACGGCGCTCCCTGCGTCAGCAAGGTAGCGCCAGAAAACGGATGGAGAAAGGCCACATCCGCTCACATCCATACACGAGCTGTCATGTGTAATGCACCGAAACCACAGCTCCTTATTTACAACCATACCCTCACGGACCTTTCTATGGTTTAGCCCGGACACTTCATTTGGCCTGGTTGAACCTATTGACAGCACGTCGACCCGGTATACCACATCGTTCAGATTCACTCTATTCCGCGCACGCCTCTCACTCTCCTGTATGTTCAGGCCCCGATCGCTCAAAATAAGTTTCATTCCATCCTTCCACCTCCAGTTTAGTCTACCACTTCTTGTTCCCTCCATCTCTGACACATATGTCTTCTTTGTCAATCTTTCCTCACTCATTCTCTCTACCAAACTCTTTTTATGTTTCTTCACATCTCTCTTACCCTTTCATTACTTGCTCGATCAAACCACCTCACACCACATATTGTCCTCAAACAATTAATTTCCGACATATTCACCCTCTTCCGTACAACTCTATCCATAGCCCATGCCTCACAACCATATAACATTGTTGGAACCACTATTCCTTCAAACATACTCATTTTTGCTCTCAGAGATAACGTTCTTTCTTTCCACAGATTCTTCATCGCTCTCAGAATCTTCGCCTCCTCCCCCACCATATGACCCACTTCCGCTTCTAAGGTTCCATTCGTTGGTTCCATTCGTTGTCAAGTCCACTCCCAGGTATCTAAAACACTTAATTTCCTCCAATTTTTCTCCATTTAAACTTACTTCCCAACTAACTTGTCCCTCAACTCTGCTGAGCCTAACAACCTTGCTTTTATTCACAATTACTCTCAACTTTCTCCTTTCAACCACTCTTCCAAACTCAGCCACCAACTTTTACAGTTTTTGACTTGAATCAGCCACCAGTGCTGTATCATCGGCGAACAGCAACTGACTCACTTCTCAGACCCTCGCATCCTCAACAGACTGCATACTCGCCCGTCACCAAGATTCTTGCATTTACCTCCCTCATGATCCCATCCATAAACAAATTAAACAACCATGGTGACATCACACTCCTGTTGCTGACGAACCTTTCCTTGGAACCATTCACTCTCGTCTCTTCCTATTTTTTACGCATGTCTTACATCCTTGATAAATACTTCTCACTGCTTTTAGCAGCTTATATACTACACCCTATATTCTTAGACCTTCCACAAAACATCCCTATCAACTCCCTCATATGCCTTATTCAGATCCATAAATGACCTATACAAATCCATCTGTTTCCTAACCATTTCTCTCACTCATTCTTTAAAGCAAACACCTGATCCACACATTCTCTACCACTTCTGAAACCACACTGCTCCTCTCGAATTTGAGTCTCTGTACATGTCTTTACCCCGTCAAATAATACCCTCTCATACATCTTGCCAGATATACTCAGCTCATCTTTATCCCCTTTATCGTTATACAGTGGCACTATACATGCATTCCGCCAATCTTCGGGCACCTTAACGCGATCCATACATATAAATGAATATCCATACCAACCAACCAACAATACAGTCACCCCTTTTGTTAATAAGTTCAACAGCAATACCATCCACTCTAGCCGCCTTAAGGCATTTTGTCTTACGCAAGGCCTTCACTACCTCCTCTCGTTTCACCAAACCACTTTCGAGGATTTTCTATTTTCGCATACCACCTTGACCAAAACACCATACATCTACCACTCTTATCATCAAACACATTTAAATATCCTTCAAAATACTCACTCCATCTCCTTACTTTATCACTACCTGTTATCACTTTCCCTTTTGCCCTCTTCACCGATGTTCTCATTTGTGTTCATGCCTTTCGTACATTATCTACCTATTTCCAAAACATCTTTTTATTCTCCCTTAAATCTAATGATATTTTCTTACTCTAGCTCTCATTTGCCCCTTTTTTCAACCCCTGCAACTTTCTCTTGACTTCCTGCCGCTTTCTCTTATACATCTCCCTGTCATTTGCACTCCTTTCTTGTAAGTACCTCTCTTTTCTCTTTCACTAGCAACTTTACTTCATCCCACCACTCATTACTCTTTCTAATCCACCCACTTCCCACCTTTCGCACCCCACAAGCATCTTTTGCTTCTCTATACTTCCCATTTCTCATGCATTTACCTCGTTTCATTTATTCTCACCTTTTGCAATTCTACACTCAATCTCTCCAGGTAAATTATTCATATAAGCATCCTTTCTAAGATCACTTTCTCTCACCACTCTCTTCTCCCCAATACTGTTTCCTTTTTTTCGAAAACTTTCACAAATCTTCATCCTCGCATCCAGACATCAGACATCATACCAGCTGTCCCTCTCAGCACATTTACATCGAAAAGTCTCTCTTTTACACGTATATCAACAAATACGTAATCTTATAATGCCTGTTGACCATCTCTCCCACTCACATACGTATACTTATGTATATCTCTTTTTAAAAAAGGTATTCCCAATTAACAGCCTTTTTTCACCATACAAATCCACAAGCTCTTCACCGTTTCCATTGATAGCACTGACTACTCCATACGCCCTAACTATACCCTCAACTGCCACATTACGTACCTTCGCACTTATATCATTCAACAATAATATCCCGTCTCGTACATCACTACTACTGATACACCCACTCAGCTGCTCCCAAAACGCTTGCATCTCATGATATTTCTTCTCATGGCCAGGAGAGTAAGCATCAGTAATCATCCATCTCTCGCTATACACTTTCAGTTTTACCCACATCAATCCAGAATTTGCTTTCTTACACTCTATCATACACTCCCGCAACTCCTGCTTCAATAGTAGCACTACTCTTTCCTTAGCTCTGGTCTTCTCACTAACCCCTGAATTTACTCGTAAGACATTTTCAAACTGTTCTTCCAATTTACTCTTGAGCTTCGTTTCACTCAGAGCCAGAACATCCAGGTTTATTTCCTCAAACATACTACCTATCACTTCTTTCTTCTTATTTGGAAATAAGACTCGCTAATAAGATCTCTAAATCTGCAAATAACCAGAATTGGGGCAACAGAAGACTATTCAGTTTCAGTGAGATTTAGACAATCTGATGCGTTGGTTAAAGACGTGGCAAAGAGAATGCATTCTGGTGATATTAAACGTTGACACCGAATGCTGCACAGTGCTAGCCTAGTTACACCATGAGCGAGAAATTGCCTTCGACGAGGCTACATCCTGGTCAGCAAACAGAGGAGACCTTCTCGCTCAACAGGAGCCCACCCTGACCCTGCTCCTGCGTGGAGTAAAACTTCGAAGCTGCAGCAGCCTCTTATAAGAAGTCCTACGGTAAAATGAATACTACATCATTAATGATAATAACAACATTCTATATGATAATGGACGCCAATCAGTGGTGGTGTGTTGAAAAAGAATGGCAATGGCAAATATAAAATGGGGATGCTAGAGTTCTTACATTTCATCTTTCCACAAGTCTGACCCACTTCCTAACATCTCTTACTGGCGTCCTTCACACACCAGAGCCAAGTAAAAAGTGAGAGAAGCGAGCCAAGTTAGCGTCGCAGGCACCATGGTGGCGCCCATCCCACCGGCTGGCTGAGTCAAGAACGCCTCGCCCGGCCCTCGTTACGATGATGCTAATAATAATGATAATGAAAATAATAATAATGATGATAATAATAATAAACAGCCATCATCCGAGGCATAAGGAGATCATCAGCAGTAATCTAAAATACACCAAACAAACAATAGCTGACCGCATCTAGCACAGGACAAAACGTTGGGTTTTCATAGTTCGGAATATCATGTGTAGAACGAATGGTACACTACTGTACTCTGCCCCAGTCAGAAATCCTTCAGAACGCCCTCTTCACTTCAGGTCACCAAACGTGTCAAAAATGATTTAAAACAGATACAGTTAGACATACTCTACTGTTCCATGATAAAACAGATACAGTTAAACATACTCTATTGTTCTATAATAAAACAGATACAGTTAAACATACTCTATTGTTCTATAATAAAACAGATACAGTTAAACATACACTATTGTTCTATAATAAAAACAGATACAGTTAAACATACTCTATTGTTCTATAATAAAACAGATACAGTTAAACATACTCTATTGTTCTATAATAAAAACAGATACAGTTAAACATACTCTATTGTTCTATAATAAAAACATGCAGTTAAACATACTCTATTGTTCTATAATAAAAACAGATACAGTTAAACATACTCCATTGTTCTATCATAAAGAACTTATGAATACTGTACTCAAAAATTTAATACTAATTTCTTTTAGACAATTTAGAATCCAAAAGGAATTTGAATGATTCAATCTACCTGATAATTTCGATATTACAACTCCTGCTCATGTATTTAATGATTAACACAAGACCACTTTCCATAAAAGAGTCCTGGCGTTGCCAAGAACTTCTTTCTAAATGCTCCTGCAGCAACAAGGTTGCACTACTTCCAGAAGCAGGGAAATACAGACTCCTTTGAAATGAGACTTTCTTTGACGAGACTCTCCTCCAGTGATACAGCCTTGCCAAAGGTGACTTTTCACTTGTGGTGTAACATCTCGTAGGCGGAGCCCGATAACACCTCTCCATGTCAAGGAAAGATGATACGATAAGTGATAATGTTACTGAAGTGAATACAAAGAGCTGTAATAACCTCGTGGGTGATGATGTGCTCATTAGTAGAGATAATTACACCATAAAGTAACTACCAGTTAATACTGTCAAGGTAAAGATTATGAATACATTTAAATCCCAGCTTGACAAACACTTTAATATCAGCTCTCAGTAAGTAATCCTAGTCCGTTTTCTTTGCAGATTACAAGCAAAAATACACATCTTCCCGAGAGTTTCCTTTAATCAGAATTTGATCAAAATTTTCTCTTCAGACAGCCTTTCCTATCAACTTTATAAGGCAGTAATCACATTCTGTGCTACAAGGAGTTCCTTTGTAGGTATTTCCCCGCTGGCTGATGTGCTGGGTGGAGTGGTGAGTGAGGATCATCCTTGTGTTTTGCTACCCTGCCTCTGTCCATGAAGATTAAGAATTCAGTATACTATCCTCCTCCTCCAGCAGATAACCTCGTCATAGACCACACCCTCCTCTACCCGAACACCAGACGATGCAATACCATCACCATCATCATCATCGTCCACCCTCGTCCTCACATCCTTCGCTCTGCCAAGATATCTATTCATCAGCCAGGCTACAGTATCTGAGACAGTCCAGCAACAGCCAGTGGTACGGGAAACTAAAAAAGAAGAGGGAAAAAGAAAAACAAGAGCTCTCTGAGCCAGCAGACTTCCCCCTCTCCCTGGGTTAATCGCTTCTCCAATAAAGAAAAAACTCAATTTCGTAATGAACAATTCGCCACCATCTGCCGGAAACTACACTACCTTAACACCACCATGTTCATCCCAGCCTCACCTTCCAGCTCCAACACTCCCCGAGGCAGCGCAAGAATTTGAAGTGTCCAGCAAGTTTCACAGCCTCAGAGTAAAGTGCTCCACTATGGCCATTGACTTGTATGTGAAGCTCTACATATCTTCCTTGAGCTAATCAAATCCCTCTGCTCTACCATCAATACTTGCTTTCAGTACTTGCAATGGATTGCTTCATTTGCCTACCACCCAGTGCTGAAATCAACAAGCTCTTGATAAAATGAGTTTCACTAACGTTATCCCGATCCTCAACTGTTTCGTTGAACTAGGTTTCCTGAGACACTGTAAGTTCCTTAGGCTCACTACCTCTTCAGCTTCCTGGATTTAACTGTCGCATGCAAAAGAGATGCAAGAACATGGTGGTTCTCACCTTCGTTAACCATGAAAGCTTTTGATCAAGTCACCCATAACATCAACAAAGCCCTGAACACTAAGCTAAGGAGAAGTCTTAGGCCATCCTCTGCAGACTTCCTCAGCGAGCGTTGTCAGTCTCAGTGTTTGCCGCTAACAGCCCTACGCTCCCGGGGGGTCATGTCCAACTTCCAGTTCCTCAAACTGTGGCGCTCCTCAACACATCAAGGTGATCCCCAAGTGAATCCTTAACCTTATGAATTATGACCTTATCGGATGCACACGTCGACGACTCTGCCATTAGTTCCAGCATTAACAAAAGCTTTCCAGACCACATCGCTAAAACATGCTTAATGGCCTCTAGAGGCGGATAATTACCAATTCCGTAACCACTAGCCAGATCATTACCTTAGTTACGTATTAACATCCTCGCGCTCACTACTGTCCCACCTCCAATTAGACCTCAATCTCCTCTGAGCGGTTCAGTCCATGAAGTTTCACTGTCTCACTGTGGACGATAAACGAAGCTGGAGGAAACACGTCAGCACCATCATCAATCTTCCAGTCATCATCTCTACATTCTTCGTAGACTAAAGCCACTTGGACTCCCAGCACCTAGACTGAAGAGCATCTCCATAACTTCATTTCCGAAACTCACCCATGCCTTCCCCACCTGGTCTTCCTCTTTCTCTCTATCAAAGAACAGGAGCTACAAGACTAAGTGCAGAAGGACACATCCAGGATCATCAACATCACTCCCTCTTACACCACTACTAACACGCGACTAACACACTGGCTCCTTCAATCTCAGTAACCATCACCTACACCTCACCCAAAAGTAGAGAAGAATCAACTGCAACAGCCTCGCCTCCCTCACTTCTCGCTGTCAAATTTCCTGGCCACAACACAGAGGCTTTGGCTTGGTCGAACATTAAGTAGAGATGACCAGACTGAAAGAAGGAATGCACCGAATGTGACATCAACACACAAAAGAGGCATGAAATCGATCAGCGACTGAAGATCTTGACTGAGAACTCTGAACATGCTACTAAGCCAGTGATCATCAAGAAACTCACCATGACCAGTCACTGGTAAGGCCTGATCCTTGAAGCCAAGGAGGGTGGAATCAACACATCATCTGTACATCTTACAAGAGTCCAGGACTTTTTCCAACTGGGACTAAGCAGCCAGCGACGGCCAAAGTTTGACCCTATCATAAAAAAATGAATGTAGACTTCTTTACAAGGATCTCCTGAAGCTCCAGCATGGAAACAAAGTGCATATCGATCTCAGCTTCAACGGCCGACTCCTGGGAGACAGTACAAGAAAATACCGTCATCAGAATGGCACCGTCCTAACCAAGGACCTTCATGATGCGAGCCAAGGAACGTTGAAGCAACCTAGGCATTGTAATGAGACGCAGGTAAGTCTTTTATTTTCATCATTTTCAAAAAATAGAACAATGTGGAGATCCATAAAATCTTAGGTGGCCCAAGTGAGTTTAAGTGCACCACGAGAGACCATATAGAAACCCTCAGGAGAAAGGTTAAGGAATGGACTCCATCTCTACAAGATCATTTGTGAGTATTTCCCAAGTTAGGCAAAATAGAAAAGTCAAAACTCAACACGTAACGATCCACTCCAACCAATCATATTGCAGATTTCCACTCCAATATATACATAAGCAAGAGGTTCAGATGTGATGTTGAGCCCATATACACCTTCCGAGTTCTGCCTGAAATCCACATAGGAATTTGAGGAGAAGCTTTAAGACTATACAAGCAATGTCCCATTGGAAACTATACTCAACACCTCTCTCGACGGTACATGAAGTCAGTCTGAAATTCAAACCTTACATTCATCCTCGAGGAGAAGACAGAGCTATACCAATGACGCAACTTTCCGAGGCTCAGACGGCCTCCCCTACTGCTCAGCTGAGGAAGTGGCAGTGGGATCTCCCTTAAGGGTTCTGTTTACTATTACCATTCTGACGATCAGGATTCTGGAACACTTAGAGAAGGAAGGCTCTGTGCTTAAACTGAAATATGAATTTGGTGTTGAAAACAGAATTCCCATCCATGATGTTCACATCGGTAGTCAAGTCTGCACCTCTTCAACGTCATTGTTCAAAGACCTTGTTGGTATTGGTCGGTGCTTAAATGCGACCAGTGAATAACCTGACCCCTGAAAAGAGAATGTCATAAGGTTCTTCATCAAAGGAGCCTTTAAGAATTGCTCTAGCTGCAAACCCTCGTCAGGAACTTCAGCTACAGCATACACCTGCGGCGACGTACGGGCCGAGGTAAACACAAACTCTGACACTGCCCTGAACAACGTTAGCTCCATTACCCATGATGGCTTTACAATTGTTTTCATCCACCACAACCAAATGCGTCCCGCTTACGTAGGTGACAAGCGGGCATATATCTTCAGATCATCACTGATAACGTCATAAGGGTCAGTAGTGAGGATGAAATACAGCTTATCATCTGTTATAAGAACACTAAGATCACTAACGTGATTATGAAGACCATCATGACCCAGGACCCAAGCCCACTTGGGGGAACTAATGTGATCTACAGATACTCAGACTCTGATGAAATCTGCGGACTTCACAACGTGGATTACATTGGTGGCAACACCACGTCACTGTCTAGGAAACTAAGTCTACACCTGGGAGACGAGGTTCCTAAACATACTCCAGCAACGCTCAAGGAATCTGAGCAGACACGTCATGACAAAACACACCAGAATTGTTAATCAAGTCATGACAAAAAGGAAGCTCATGATTATGGAGTTGCTTGGTATTTCTCATGGCTGCAGAAACTCCAAGCAATACAGCAACACATTATATATATTACTGCAATCAGATGTCAGCTGCCGACAAGACAGATGAACGTGCACTTTGAGAAATCGTCTGCAAGCACATCATACACACAACACAGCATAAGTCAAGCTAATTATCTTAAATAGAAACAAAATAACTAGCAAGCTCATCGCGAACAACCAGCTATATATAAAAGGACATAATAGTACAAGAATCCAACGTTGCTCATGAATTCAAATGTGCACAAGGAGTCTGCTGGTTTTGTTATACTGTACGGAGGAACTAATGTTGTTATGGTATACTGTACGTGAAAACTACTGTTGTTCCTGTTGTACTATACATGATAACAACTATTCGTCCTGTTGCACCGTACATGAAAGCTACTATTGGTCCTGTTGTTCTGTACGTTATAGATACACTTAGTCCTGTTATACTGTAATCAAGAGCTACCATTGGTCCTGCTGTCCCGTACGTAAGGGATACAGTTGGTCCTCTTGTAATGTACGTAAGAGATACTGTTGGTCCTGTCGTACTGCTGTGTGTGAGAGCTACTGTTGCTGAGATGTTTGTAGGGGTTGTAAGGTTATCAAAACATATACAAGTATCGCCACACAACTGCACACCAATGTTACAAGACAAATGTACACCAGCATTGTACTTACGTTACTACAGTAATGCACAGATGTGTAACCACTGTAGTACAAACCCAAGGCACTATAGAGAGGTGGTGAGGTGTCACAGGTAACCAAGATTCGGTGGTCCGTGTAACATTATCTGCATCATTGAACCTCCTCCGTTAAGTTTTACTGGTCCCAGCAGCCGAGGGAGGGAGCCGGCTCGGTTGACTGTGTGTGATGGCTGGCATAACACGAAGTATGTGTGTGTGGCGTGGTTGACTACGTGTGGTGGTGGCACAACACTGAGTGTGTATAGCGTGGTTGACTAGGTGTGGCGGTGGCACAACACTGAAAGTGTGTATAGCGTGGTTGACTATGTGTGGTGATGGCACAACACTGAGGGTGTGTGCCGTGGTTAAACATGAGCTCACTTGGCTGAGCGGACGTGGTGCCACAAGACTGCTCCCAGTCAGGGTTCGTGACCACGAGGCCGGGTGGTGACATACCCCACACAACACTGGAACTCGGATGCCACTGAATTACCACAAGCCTGAGTCTTATGAGGTAGTAGCGGCGACACTCTCCTGCTGGACCTCCTCCACACATCCAGGAGAGTCAGCGACGTAAGTCAGTAAGACCAACGAAGTTCATGTCGGCAGGATTGGTGACGTCACCAGCGTACTACTGAAGGTTATGGAAGTCATCGGTGGGAGGGCAGCTACTGATCCTTGTCAGGTCTACGACCTCCACCAGACAGAAGACCACGGGAGGGTCGGCGTCAGCTACAACATCGAAGTTTGTAACATCAGTGAGTCAAAGAGACGTCGAGAGAGAGAGAGAGAGAGAGAGAGAGAGAGAGAGAGAGAGAGAGAGAGAGAGAGAGAGAGAGAGAGAGAGAGAGAGAGAGAGAGAGAGAGAGAGCGCGCTGCAAAGTTACCCCCACTAACTAAGTTAGGAACTAAGTCGTTGACACCAGTAAAGTTCGTACTCTCTCTAAAGCTAAAGACACCATCGAGGGCACTTTTAGCTTCTCGTTTCCCAAGGACAACAGTAGCTTACGAAGCTACACTTACTTGTGAGTGGTGAACAAATATCAAAATTTAGTGTTATTTATTCTTTGTTGTGTTATTGCCTATTTGTTTACAAGGAGAGGGAACTCTACACTTCTGAGGCTCCAGTTTATTTATAAATATATTTTTGTATTTTGTCTTGGTTGTGGCATATACTACTTCCTCTTCCCGTGGCTTGTTGACCGGGTCCACAAATCTGCCTCAGGAGATATATGCTTCGTCATGTCCCTCGGTCCACTGTGCTTGCTCACCATCGTGGTGTGCGTCTTGCTCCGAGCTGTTTCATGTCACCGTCGTCATAGCCTCTTAGAAATTCATGCATAGTTGATGCGTCACCTTCATCATTCCTTCTTCGTATGTGGATAGATTAAGGCTCTTTCTCCTCTCTTCATTTCTCATGCCGCTCAGGTGTGTTACCATACATGTCACATTCCTTTTGTACCTTCTACAGCAACTGTGGTTGTGGCAACTCTACAGCGGCACATTCCAGCTTAGGGAGAACACACACGGTGTATATCTTCCCTGTGCTGGAGAGTGATTTTTACAATGACTAGAATATTAGTTAACCTCCCTCATGATCCTTCTCACACGACGCAGCGTGACTTCAACACCTCCGTCTCACTCACAATATAATTCATGGACTCGATTATCACCAATGTGTTGCCTCCGTCTGGTCTATTCAAATTCTTTCCTATTTCCAGGCCTTTACATTTTCAGTGATCAAATTACATTAGCCATTTCTGCAATCTTTGTTGAGTCTTGTTTAGGCTTCTTGGTAACATTTCTCAGTCCCTGTTGTCTCGAACATCCTTCATAATTTTGGCATCATCTGTAAACTTACTCATATATGAATCCACCTCCGTTTGTAAGTAGATCACAAAGATCAGAAATACTGTGGCAATGATCCTATCACGAATCTTGAGGAATCCCATTTGTCACATTCACCCAGCCTGAGAAAGCTTCCCTGACGTGTGTTGTATGTTCCCTTTTAGTAAGGTAGTTGTCAGTTCATTTCAGCGGCCATCTTCTAACTCCAGCTTAGACATATATTGTCAGTCGTCAGAAGGAAACAGCACCAAAGGCCTTCTGGCGGTCTAAGAATATATGATCCACCCACACATCTCTTTTTCCCCTGATGTTACTAACTCTATACAATCCGGAGATTTCGTCAGGCAAGATCTTTTCCTCCTGAACTCATGTTATGTTCCACATCGGTTGTATCTGACAGTTAATCACTCATTCATGTTTTCTAATCAATCCCATTCGTATCTTACAGGTTCAGCTCCTTTATGAAACTGGCTTATAATTCAGGGCTACTTATCTTTCAGCCCTCTGTGAACATTGGTACAACGTTAACTCTCCTTCTGTTGGCACATCTGCTTAATAAAGGTGTCTTCATACATCACCAGAGGTTTGACAAGTCTCAGTGCACACCCTGTGTACAAATGGTGAGATGCCATCTGGTCCATGAGCTTTGTGTGGATCTTGGTGCTTCATGATCCTCCTCGCTTCTTCTGGATTTGCTCTGGTATGTACTAAGATATCTTCCCCTGGCTGTGATGGTAACACTGGGTATTTGATTGTTACCACACACTGAGACATTGTATCTCACTCCCAGTATACGCCCTCCTTTGCGTCAATAACTTTCTCCTTTGGGTTCCTTTATATGATAGTTTTGTTTATCATTAATCCACTTTAATAAGTCCGTAAAGTAGTTTTAGGTGTTTTTTTCGACATGCCAGCTTTACCCTTTTCATACTTCACATGTTCTTACCTTCTTGTCCTTTTGTAGTCATTCTAACCCTTCTGAGTACTCCATATGTTGCTTGTGTCTCCCATATGTCTTGTATGCTGAGCCTCTGTATTCCCTTACTTTATTCCTGTACATCTTATCCGTCAATTTCTCGCCAGACTGGCACATACGTCTCCATACTTTAGCTACAGGTTTCATGAAATTCAATATAACATTGTTCTAAATCCAGGTTATTTAGTTCGACCTCCTAATTTCTTCTTAATACTTTCTAGTATATTTTTGGGTAACTTTTATACTAAAGCATTTATTCGTTTACTATATAATTCATCTCTAGAACCAAGCAACCCCTGTTTTCAGAATGGAAGTCTATGGATACTGCTTGCAATTATAGGCTTTTGTGCTTGAAGACTGAAACTAGTTTGATGTTACGTTCCCACCTTCAACCCTAGTAACTTCTGATCAATGTGAGTGCATGTAGGTCTCATGAACGTATCTAGGAACTTGTATCTCTAGGTGTTTTCAACTTCGTGAGGGTCGAATGTATCCCAATTTATTTCCTTACGGCCTGAGTCCCCTTCATCACTTCTGCTTGCACCATCCCATTTGTTCCTTCAATACTTTCATCAGAGTTGATCTGGCTCGTCTGTTCTCCGTGGAAGATTATAAGCTAATAAGTCTGACGGGAATACCTTACCAGTTGCTGCCTTCCTGCAGTGTACTAGCTAAAAGGCTCAATGTAAATCATTATCTCCTAGAATACTACAGCTTCACCTTCCCTCCCTCAACCTTCTGTCTGTTCTTGTCATCGTATTTCTCTCTGGCGAAAAACTACAATAACCTGAAATCCTCATCGGATTTGATGTCAGCTATGCCTGGGCAGTCTGGCTTACTGTTATGGTCCTTAAACTCAAGTTCCATTTCAGTCTCCCTGAATCTATCAGCATTAGCATACGCGACCTTCAGCACGGACTTGCTCTTTCTGATTCCTCCTGTGTTACTCTGGCCTTCATTCTGCCATTATGTCTAGTTCATTCTTCGCCCTCTGGATTTTCTTAATTTTTCCAACTCCTCCCGTTATTCTGTTCTTACTATATACACCCAGCTGAAGGTCTTTTTTATAACCATTAATTTTCTCCAATTTGAAATTTACTTTCTGTGAGTGTTCCTTAACCACTCAATGGTGTATTTCCATCTTTTGTTTTTTTATATACCCTCAGTCTTCTTCATGCCTGAAACTTCCAATATGTCCAAAGTTTTTCTTCTGAGTCCATTTTCTTATTCATATTGAATGTCATTTTCTTGTAAGGTACGAACCATGAACGACCCACAACTTTCCGGTTCGTGTGTCACTACTCTGTGTAAGTCAGTTTTCCAGGAACAGGGGAGAAGTTCCTCTCATGTACCATCAATCAGGTCTGCACAGCACAGACTCTCTACCAGATCGTTCTTTGAGACACTCCACCTGAGTAACTATATTACCCTCAAGCATCTTGATGTTCGTCTTCATCATTATTAATGTTGTCTATATACCATCAGTTGTGGTCATGACGGTTCATACCTCCGTCATTTGTCCTCAGTGCCCCTCCCAAGCTTCAGACTGTGGATTTTGCTTCCCACATAACTTCATTATCCCACTCTTGTTCTCCTTCCCAACTCTGGAATTCCTAACGAGGTCATGTGGTTCCGGTCTTCCCTCATCTTCAACAAATATCTTCAGTTGTCTTGATTTTTACTACTTTTCTGATGTTTTACATTAAACTTTCCAAATCTCATTTCACTCCCGAGCCGCACTAGCCCCTCATGTCCTGCGTCATCTCACCTGCTGTGTCGTGTGTCATCTCTGACCTATATGGTCCAATGTCATGACTGACTTCATATGAATGTCCGCCTCATGTGGCCCAGTTTGCCACACACTGACCTCTCAACCATTGCTACCCTTGTATTTCGATCACTCACACTGGTAATCAAAATCTTATCCAATTTCTAACATGTTTGTTTCTCATGTTGATTGATTATCTAAGGTAGAGACCAGGGTCATTAATGTCGCCAGGGTCAAGTTACAGTAAACAGTCGAAGAATCCTGACCATTGTAAGGACGTTGACGCTGTCACGGCGTATACAGACCTTCGTATTCAAGATTGGCTCACTAGTCTTTGCCTACGCTGCCCTGACCCGTGTAGACAATCGTTAAACACAAGTGTACATATATGTGTGGCAATGTTGTCTGGGCTTAAGTATGTTGAATCCGACGGTTGTGGTGCTGTGTGGGGTCTTTCATCGCTTCCATCTCTATTTCTCTACAGCATCAGTTTCCAACCCACTGCCTGGCAAAGAAATATATGTATCTTTTCCTTTTGTTGACACTTTAAATATTCTCTCCCCACGTTTAGCTGCATAATGTTGAAGAATCAGAGGACCTCATCTTTCCTAATAAAAGTAAACGTGTTAGTATATTGAGTGTCAGCTCACACCCGGAGCTCTGTGGTCATTTTAGGGTCACTGAGTCATTGCTAATCGAAAGATGTCAGTATTGTGTGTGTGTGTGTGTGTGTCTGTGTGTGTGTCTGTGTGTGTGTGTGTGTGTGTGTGTGTGCTGTGTGCCGGGGGCCCCAATTCGTTAATATTTTCCACTATCGTACAACTTCTACCTGCTGTTCACATTTACCACATCTTCGTTCAGGCACGTCATTCATCCGCCATCTTTCTACTACAAAAGTATTTTTCTGCACTTTTTTTAATTCTTTTGCTAGATTCCATGTAATCATGTCTGGTCGTTCTACCTAACCCTTACGTCTTTCTGAGAAGTGTTCACTGTCTACATCATCAATCTGGCTTTCAAAGTTATCAGGTTGCTGTCAGGTTAACATTCTTCTCTCTTCCACATAGGGCAAAGATAAGGTTTCTAGCCTTTCTCTGCAACTCAACTCTCATAATTATACCATCTTTGTCGACTTCCTCTGGACTTTCTCTATTTGCTCTTTGTGACGCTTAGCTGAGCTGACCAAATTTCAGAGGCTTATTCAAGTCTTGTCTTCATGTAGGATGTGAAGAACTTGGAAGCTATTCTAATGTTTGTCAAGAGACAGTTGGTTTCCTCTCCTATTTCCTGATGTGGGACACTGGCAGCAGGTTAGGGACGGTGTCAACCTCCTTAACACACTGGGATCAGAATGTAACGTGCTGGTCTCTGAAGCCAGACTCAAATACTACGACATTATTGCTCAAGGGAATCAAATCAAATTGTTATAGATTCCCTCTCATATACTATGGCCTCCTTGAGCACGAGAAAACTGATGCTTTAGCTTGTACATAGTAAGATGATGTTGAAACAACATTGGGTTGTCAATTAGAAGCCTTAAAACTGAAATTAGAAAGGAACTAACGGATGTCTTTGAAGCACGAAGTCGAGTTCAGATAAACACAACTAGAAACATTTTCCATCACAGTGAAATGCGTAAAGTCAAACATGTATATGGAGAAAGTAATCAGATCAGCAGATTACATGATGTTGTAACTGCTAGACTAAGGCTAGAATATAGGTACTATTGGCGCTTTGGCCTAACTGGAGATGTTAACTGTGTGAATTATAAAGTTTGTGGTCAAAGATTTGGGCATAGACTAGAACACTATGTCTTAGAATGTGAAAATAGAGCCTTTTAGGGATAGATCGAAACAAACCCTGCAAGAAATGTCACAACACCTTATTGTTAATAACAAGATATCATATGAAACTATGTAACGCATGTACTGAAATACGAATTGTAACTAGTGATATCAAGCCACTGGGGTCTGAGTAAGACCCTTTGTGACCCCTGTAATCCTTTTGCGCTACCGCTCACAGGATGAGCATGGGGGCACAATAAACTTGCCGGGGTTGCTGGAACAAATCAAATTAAATCAACCTCCCAAGCCCTTCCCATGCACAGATTCCAGAGCTTTGCTCCCTGCTAGCTAACACTCATACTAAGGCCTTCTTTCACGCTCTCCCATCCTCATTACAATACATTAACTCCGGTGAATTTCGTCAACACATGTGTCAGAGCAACTTCAGAGTCTTTTTAGATCGTCTCGTAAGTTGCCGCAATCCTCTCTGCTTTACACTGACTTCATGACATGTGTAATCATAGTCAGGCAGGCAGTCCACACCTTCTGACCAGCTATCAACGTATACCAAGATGAATAATGGCCTCAGAACAGACCCCGTGTGGTGCTTTGCTGATGACCTCAACCCATCTTGATAAGGTTCATCTGATATACGTTCTACGTTGTCTTCCTCTGTGTCTTCCTGCCTGTTGATCAGCAAGAGGTCACACGTTCCTACTTATCCACTGTAGATTTCTCACAACCTTTCGCCACATGACCAGGTTCCTTGCTACTGAACTCCATTTCCCAATTCATGTTACCAAAGAAACGATAACATTAAGTGTCATTTCCATGATTATGTTTCCTCTTTAAGACTTTTCTCATCACTACTCTTAAACATCTTTATCTACCAAATACTTAAAGCTAAGTATCACATGGTCACTTTTCCCACTTAATATATCATATGTAAATTAGCAAAATCCATGATGGTGTGTGTGAAGATAAGGTTTGCTAATGATGATGCATCAGCTCCTCTCATAGTGCCAGTACGTTCACTGACATACTGGCGGAGGAAGTTTTCCTGTACACACTCTAAGATCATGTGTCTGTGACACCATCTCATCTTGCAGTTCCAAAGTCCGCAAAGACCATCCTATTATGATTGACCTACATTTTACTGCTTCCTTCATTGCTATCATGGTACGCGTGTGTGTGTGTGTGTGTGTGTGTGTGTGTGTGTGTCTTACGGGGAGAGAATTCTACACTTCCGTTGCCTCGTCTCTTAACCTTGTATATTTGTATCTTATTCCGATGGATGTATGTACACACACACACACACACACACACACACACACACACACACACACACACACACACACACAACAAGCTTAATCCAGGTGCCCATTTATCGACATTCCCCTATGAGAGGATGAACATCTGGGTTGGTTGTGGGCTGACTGCCACGCCCAAGATTCGAACCCACCAGGCTGGCCCTCGCTGTATGAGAGAACTAAAGTTCTTTATACTCGAACTTTGATTAGTTCTTGGGTGGCCTTCCATGATAATGAGGTAATCAGTTTAAATAAGGCTGGAGCGTCCGGCCCGGGTGCATGGCCTATCCCTGTTACCCTGGTGGGAGGAGGAGGTGAGGGGGTGGGTGGATGAGGCCACGGGGGCCCTCAGGCTCGGGGGCAGTACACTGTGGTCATCCAGGCCTCGCAATAATCCGCGTCGATCGTTTACAAACAGATATTTGGATCTTTTTATTTTCTAGCAAATATCACAGCTTAATGTGGGTTACGATCACGGACAGCAACTAGTGAATAAACTTTGAAAACTTGAAGTAATTCCAGGAGTAAAGATAAATTTACTTTCTTACTAGTGGAAAAATAAATCCTATACTTGGGTCCCCCACCAAAAACAGAAAACGTAGCAGGAAAATACTCCAACTTCGAGCGTCTGACGCAACTGTTCCAGTAAGATCCTGACCAAGACCTGGCACACCAGGAGTTGCTACCATCCATTCACCAAGCTATATACACTCAGGTCAACAGTGATACTGTGTGTGTGTGTGTGTGTGTGTGTGTGTGTGTGTGTGTGTAATCACCTATCAGCAATCACCCCTTAGGAGGAAGTCTACGCTTGCCGGATTTTCACCATTAACAAATATGGGGATAACTTTAGACTCTGTTCTAGTGAAGCGAAGACAATTAGTGAAGTTTTAAATGAATATTTAACGTTAATGATGGTGTGTCGTTTAAGGGTCTGGAATACAAATTTGGAGTATTATCATATTCATCCTGTGTGTGTGTGTGTGTGTGTGTGTGTGTGTGTGTGTGTGTGTGTGTACGTTACGAGGTGAGAGCTTTACATTGTGTTGCTCCTTAACTTCACATATACCCACATACATATCTTTCTTTTATACTTTTTCGCTAATTTCTGCGCGAGCGGGGTAGCGTCCAAAACAGGACTAATCCGAGAGGAAAAAATCCTCACTTGGCTCCTCTGTTTGTTCTTTAGAAAAGTAATACAGGAAGGAAGGATTTTCAGCCCCCAGCCCCTATAACTGATACATAGACAGTATTCTTTCCTCCTCTACCCAGGGATAATAAGCATATACATATGATAACGATATCTCTATGGGAGAGGATGATTCGAACCCAGCTCTACCGCGTGGCAGATTGGTTCGCTACCCAATGATCTACGAGGCGACAAAAGCACTTCATTTCAGACCAGCCAACGGTTCATGAGCTCTTTCGTCACATCACGAGACCTGAGAGGTTAGGGGAAGGCCGCGCTCACACAGGTCGTATGTAGCATGAAACAACCCTCCAACACTACAGCCAAGTGCTTATATCCTTGATATTTATAGAACTGATGATAACGATTGGACGAGGATAAGGGAGAAAGAGTACGTCCCACGTATTCCCTGCGTGTCGTAGAAGGCGACTAAAAGGGGAGGGAGCGGGGGGCCAGAACTCCTCCCCTCCCGTTTTTCACTTTTCCAAATAGAAAAAAAAGGAATATAAAAAGGGGGCCAATTGAGGTTATACCCTCTAAGGCTCAGTCCACCGTCCTTAACACTACCTTGCTAACGCGGGAAATGGCAAATATGTATGAAAAAAAATATGTTCCATACTTGTCCGCTGTTTACTGCGTTAGTGAGGTAATGCCACGAACAGATGAAGAATGGCCTCCCGTTCACATTCATCTTCTAAATGTCATGTGCAATGTACCGAAACTACAGCCTTCTGTCCACATCTTAGTCCCATAGAGACTGAGTGTGAACGAATGTTGCTTTTTTGTCTGCTTTTCTAGCGCTCCTTCGCTAACGCAGGGGGTAGCGATGCTGTTTTCATTGGGACGGGGTAGCGCCTAGAAGGGTTGAAGGCAAGCATGAGTATGTACATGTGTATATATGTATATGCCTGTATATGTGTATGTATATGTATATGTATTCAAATGTGCGTGAATGAGCGTTTATCAATCTATCTATCTATCTATCTATCTATCTATCTATCTATCTATCTATATCTGGATCTGGCAGCGGATGGAACCATGGAAGCGGAAGTGGAGCATAGGGTGGGGGAGGGGGCGAAAATTCTGGGGGCCTTGAAGCATGTGTGGAAGTCGAGAACATTATCTCGGAAAGCAAAAATGGGTATGTTTGAAGGAATAGTGGTTCCAACAATGTTGTATGGTTGCGAGGCGTGGGCTATGGATAGAGTTGTGCGCAGGAGGATGGATGTGCTGGAAATGAGATGTTTGAGGACAATGTGTGGTGTGAGGTGGTTTGATCGAGTGAGTAACGTAAGGGTAAGAGAGATGTGTGGAAATAAAAAGAGCGTGGTTGAGAGAGCAGAAGAGGGTGTTTTGAAGTGGTTTGGGCACATGGAGAGAATGAGTGAGGAAAGATTGACCAAGAGGATATATGTGTCGGAGGTGGAGGGAACGAGGAGAAGAGGGAGACCAAATTGGAGGTGGAAAGATGGAGTGAAAAAGATTTTGTGTGATCGGGGCCTGAACATGCAGGAGGGTGAAAGGAGGGCAAGGAATAGAGTGAATTGGAGCGATGTGGTATACCGGGGTTGACGTGCTGTCAGTGGATTGAATCAAGGCATGTGAAGCGTCTGGGGTAAACCATGGAAAGCTGTGTAGGTATGTATATTTGCGTGTGTGGACGTATGTATATACATGTGTATGGGGGGGGTTGGGCCATTTCTTTCGTCTGTTTCCTTGCGCTACCTCGCAAACGCGGGAGACAGCGACAAAGTATAATAATATAATAATATCTATATATCTATATATATATATATATATATATATATATATATGTATATATATATATATATATATATATATATATATATATATATATATATATATATATATATATATATATATATATATATATATATATATATATATATATATATGTAGAGGTAGAGGATGTGTGCATTATTACATGACAGCTAGAGACTGAGTGTGAACGAATGGGGCCTTTGGTGTCTTTTCCTAGCGCTACCTCGCACACATGAGGGGGGAGGGGGTTGTTATTTCATGTGTGGCGAGGTGGCGATGGGAATGAATAAAGGCAGACAATATGAATTATGTTACATGTGTATATATGTATATGCCTGTGTGTGTATATATATGTATACGTTGAGATGTATAGGTATGTATATTTGCGTGTGTGGACGTGTATGTACATACATGTGTATGTGGGTGGGTTGGGCCATTTATTTTGTCTGTTTCCTTGCGCTACCTCGCTAACGCGGGAGACAGCGACAAAGCAAAATAAAAAAAAGAATATATATATATATATATATATATATATATATATATATATGTGTGTGTGTGTGTGTGTGAGTATTAGTGGATGGGCCACTTTTTGTCTGTTTCCTGACGCTACCTTGCTGAAGCGGGAATCGGCGATCAGGTATTATAAATGTAATACACACTTTGTCGCAGTCTCCCACGTTAGCGAGGTAGCGCAAGGAAACAGACGAAAAAATGGCCCAATCCACCCATATATACATGCACATATACATACCTATACATTTCAACGGATACATATATATACATACACAAACATATACATATACACACATGTACATAATTCATACTTGCTGCCTTTATTCATTTCCGTCGCCACCCTGCCATACATGAAATGACAACCTCCTACCCCCGCACACACGCGAAGTACCGCTAGGAAAAGACAACAAAGGCCACATTCGTTCACACTCAGTCTCTAGCTGTCATGTATAATGCATCGAAACCACAGCTCCATTTCCACATCTAGGCCCCACAAAACTTTCCATGCTATACCCCAGACGCTTCACATGCTCTGGTTCAATCCATTGACAGCACGTCGACCCCAGTATACCACATGGTTCCAATTCACACCTATTCCATGCACGCCTTTCACCCTCCTGCATGTTCAGGCCCCGATCACTCAGAATCTTTTTCACGCCATCCTTCCACCTCCAATTTGGTCTCCCACTTCTCCTCGTCCCCTCCACCTCTGACAAATATATTCTCTTTGTCAATTATTCCTCACTCATTCTCTCCATGTGACCAAACCATTTCAAAACACCCTCTTCTGCTCTCTCAACCACACTCTTTTTATTTCCACACATCTCTATTACCCTTTCATTACTTACTCGATCAAACCACCTCACAACTCATAGTGTCCTCAAACATCTCATTTCCAACACATCCACTCTCCTCCGCACAACCCTATCTATAGCCCACGCCTCGCAACCGTATAACATTATTGGAACCACTATTCTTTCAAACATACTTATTTTTGCTTTCCGAGATCATGTTCTCGCCATCCACACATTTTTCAACTCTCCCAGGACTTTCGCCCCCTCTCCCACCCTGTGACTCTCTTTCGCTTCCATGGTTTCATCCGCTGCCAAATCCACTCCCAGATATCTAAAACACTTTACTTCCTCCAGTTTTTCTCCATTCAAACTTACCTCCCACTTGATTGTCCCTCAACCCTACTGTACCTAATAACCTTGCTCTTATTCACATTTACTCTAGGTTTTCTTCTTTCACACACTTTACCAAACTCAGTCACCAGCTTCTGCAGTTTCTCAACCGAATCAGCCACCAGCAATGTATCATCAGCGAACAACTGACCCACTTCCCAAGCCCTTTCATCTACAATGACTGCATACTTGCCTCTCTCTCCAAAACTCTTGCATTCATCTCCCTAAAAACCCCATCCATAGAAAAATTAAACAACCCTGAAGACATTACGCACCCCTGCCGCAAACCTACATTCACTGAGAACCAATCACTTTCCTCTCTTCCTACACGTACACATGCCTTATATCCTCGATAAAAACTTTTCACTGCTTCTAGCAACTTGCCTCCCACACAATATATTCTTAATACCTTCCACAGAACATCTCTGTACGAGACCAGGTTATAGTGATGGGTGATTTGAATGCAAAGGTGAGTAATGTGGCAGTTGAGGGAAGAATTGGTGTACATGGGGTGTTCAGTGTTGTAAATGGAAATGGTGAGGAGCTTGCTGATTTGTGTGCTGAAAAAGGACTGGTGATTGGGAATACCTGGTTTAAAATGAGATATATTCATAAGGATTCGCATGTAATTAGGAGAGATGGCCAGAGAGCGTTACTGGATTACGTGTTAATTGATAGGCGCGCGAAAGAGAGACTTTTGGAGGTTCATGTGCTGAGAGGTGCAACTGGATGAAACATCTGACACAACAGACATGCCAAAATTGTCACAATAGATCTGCCACACCTGTCACAATAGACCTGCCACACCTGTCACATCTGTCACAACATACCTGCTACACCTGTCATAAGAGACCTGCCACATCTATCACAACAGATCTGCCACATCTGTCACAACAGACCTGCCACACCTGTCACAACAGACCTAACACACCTGTCACAGCATATCTGCCACACTTGTCACAAAAGACCTGCCACATCTGTGACAACAGACCTGCCATATCTGTCACAATAGACCTGCCACATCTGTCACAATAGACCTGCCACATTTGTTACTACAGACCTGCCATATCTGTCACAATAGACCTGCCACATCTGTCACAACAGACCTGCCATGTGTGTCACAACAGACCTGCCACATCTGTCACAACAGACCTGCCACATCTGTTACAATAGACCTGCCACATCTGTCACAACAGACCTGCCACACCTGTTACAACAGACCTGCTACACCTGTCACAATAGAGCTGCCACATATGACCACCACCACCGCCACAAGCACTACCAGTGACCACTACGTGACCACCACCACCACCACCACGAGCACCACCAGTGACCACTACGTGACCACCACCACCACGAGCACCACCAGTGACCACTACGTGACCACCACCACCACCACCACCACCACCACCACCAGTGACCACTACGTGACCACCACGAGCACCACCACGAGCACCACCAGTGACCACTACGTGACCACCACCACCACCACCACCACCACCAGTGACCACTACGTGACCACCACCACCACCACCACCACCACGAGCACCACCAGTGACCACTACGTGACCACCACCACCACCACCACGAGCACCACCAGTGACCACTACGTGACCACCACCACCACCACCACGAGCACCACCAGTGACCACTACGTGACCACCACCACCACCACCACCACCACCACCACCAGTGACCACAACGGGACCACCACGAGCACCACCACGAGCACCACCAGTGACCACTACGTGACCACCACCACCACCACCACCACCACCACCACCACCACCAGTGACCACTACGTGACCACCACCACCACCACCACCACCACGAGCACCACCAGTGACCACTACGTGACCACCACCACCACCACCACGAGCACCACCAGTGACCACTACGTGACCACCACCACCACCACCACGAGCACCACCAGTGACCACTACGTGACCACCACCACCACCACCACCACCACCAGTGACCACTACGTGACCACCACCACCACCACCACCACCACGAGCACCACCAGTGACCACTACGTGACCACCACCACCACCACCACGAGCACCACCAGTGACCACTACGTGACCACCACCACCACCACCACCAGTGACCACTACGTGACCACCACCACCACCACCACGAGCACCACCAGTGACCACTACGTGACCACCACCACCACCACCACGAGCACCACCAGTGACCACTACGTGACCACCACCACCACCACCACCACCACCACCACCAGTGACCACTACGTGACCACCACGACCACCACCACGAGCACCACCAGTGACCACTACGTGACCACCACCACCACCACCACCACCACCAGTGACCACTACGTGACCACCACCACCACCACCACGAGCACCACCAGTGACCACTACGTGACCACCACCACCACCACCACGAGCACCACCAGTGACCACTACGTGACCACCACCACCACCACCACCACCACGAGCACCACCAGTGACCACTACGTGACCACCACCACCACCACCACCACCACCACCACCAGTGACCACTACGTGACCACCACGAGCACCACCACGAGCACCACCAGTGACCACTACGTGACCACCACCACCACCACCACCACCACCAGTGACCACTACGTGACCACCACGAGCACCACCACGAGCACCACCAGTGACCACTACGTGACCACCACCACCACCACCACGAGCACCACCAGTGACCACTACGTGACCACCACCACCACCACCACGAGCACCACCAGTGACCACTACGTGACCACCACCACCACCACCACCACCACCACCACCAGTGACCACTACGTGACCACCACCACCACCACCACGAGCACCACCAGTGACCACTACGTGACCACCACCACCACCACCACGAGCACCACCAGTGACCACTACGTGACCACCACCACCACCACCACCACCACCACCAGTGACCACTACGTGACCACCACCACCACCACCACGAGCACCACCAGTGACCACTACGTGACCACCACCACCACCACCACCACCACCACCACCAGTGACCACTACGTGACCACCACCACCACCACCACGAGCACCACCAGTGACCACTACGTGACCACCACCACCACCACCACGAGCACCACCAGTGACCACTACGTGACCACCACCACCACCACCACCACCACCACCAGTGACCACTACGTGACCACCACCACCACCACCACGAGCACCACCAGTGACCACTACGTGACCACCACCACCACCACCACCACCACCACCACCAGTGACCACTACGTGACCACCACCACCACCACCACGAGCACCACCAGTGACCACTACGTGACCACCACCACCACCACCACCACCACCACCACCAGTGACCACTACGTGACCACCACCACCACCACCACGAGCACCACCAGTGACCACTACGTGACCACCACCACCACCACCACCACCACGAGCACCACCAGTGACCACTACGTGACCACCACCACCACCACCACCACCACCACCAGTGACCACTACGTGACCACCACCACCACCACCACGAGCACCACCAGTGACCACTACGTGACCACCACCACCACCACCACCACGCACCACCAGTGACCACTACGTGACCACCACCACCACCACCACGAGCACCACCAGTGACCACTACGTGACCACCACGAGCACCACCACCACGAGCACCACCAGTGACCACTACGTGACCACCACGAGCACCACCACCACCACCACCAGTGACCACTACGTGACCACCACCACCACCACCACGAGCACCACCAGTGACCACTACGTGACCACCACCACCACCACCACCACCACCACCAGTGACCACTACGTGACCACCACGAGCACCACCACCACCACCACCACCACCAGTGACCACTACGTGACCACCACCACCACCACCACCACCACCACCACGAGCACCACCAGTGACCACTACGTGACCACCACCACCACCACCACCACCACCACCACGAGCACCACCAGTGACCACTACGTGACCACCACCACCACCACCACCACCACCACCAGTGACCACTACGTGACCACCACCACCACCACCACCACCACCACCACCACCAGTGACCACTACGTGACCACCACCACCACCACCACGAGCACCACCAGTGACCACTACGTGACCACCACCACCACCACCACCACCACCACCATGAGCACCACCAATAACCACTGCGTGATCACTGACCCTCCAAATATTGCGCCCTTGTCTGTCCTGTAGTTGCATGTCACTTCAAATCCGACACCAAATAACCAACAATGGAATGAAATACGTTGCTTAATCTCCTGTGTGTGTGTGTGTGTGTGTGTGTGTGTGTGTGCGTGTGTGTGTGTTCGTGGGGGTTGGGGGCGCTGTTTAATGGGCCATCCGCCATAACGGTGTCCCTCACGATCACCGAGTTCAGCGAAAAACCTCTTTTCCAGGCGACATGTTGAAAAAAAAAAAAATATATCCGCCATTCATGAAGGCTAGCCAGCACTGCAGCCGTATGTAGGATGTATAATGATGTATGAGGACTTGCAACATTCATTACACGTCTTACTGATCCGTCAGGGAATGTGTGGAAACATTTATGATCTAAGCGAGGACGTCATTCCGTTTCATAATCCAAATCTTTGATTTCAGGTCCCCCTGAATAACGCAATCTAAAGTACACGTTAAAAAGAGCCCATTAGCTTCACTGGAAAGGTTTAGAACGTAAACACCTCATAACCCCTGACCCTTCATAAGGCTGCAGGCATGATGACTCTGTCATTCGCATTACACTGTCTTCAAATTCAGCCTCCATGAGAAGCACACAGGCGGGCAAATAACCTGTTTGGGGACATTTAGAAAATGGAGGCATATTGTGGGTAGACTATGATGCTGGTGTTATCATCCAGTGTGAGCAGGGCGTCTGCCCGGGGTAGACCTGGCCACGATGGTGAGAGGTATTGGTCCATCCTCCCGCCCTCCGCTGGCCACAGTTGTAGGGTCACAACTGGCTATTCACTAGTCACAGGTTGTAAAAGAAGGGAGGCCACAAATGGCTTTCCACTAAGCACAACGGTGGGGTCAAAAGTGGCCCTCCACTTGGCCAAAGGTCGAGAGTGGTGGGGTGTGGTCACAAGCGGCCCTTCACTGGGCCACAGGTCGAGAGTGGTGGGGTCACAAGTAGCTCTCCACTGGGCCACAGGCTGTGAGTGTTACCATAACAGTTTACCAACCAGGGCTATGTTTACGTCCCTCATGCTCATCTCGACCCCAGGACCATACCACTGTAAATGACGCTATAACACCATGCCATCGTACCTGTATTTGTTTTTGCTTACATAACAACACTGTTGATCCATACCATCCAACTCATCATGCCCACGCAACGTTTCTGCTGCTCTTGCGAAACGTGATTCGTATCCCCGACACCAGTCGCTCACTCCTGTGTTACGAAAATGTTATACTCACGAATTTTCTTTATAAAACTACTCTTGCTACCTCAGAGAACGGTAACTATGACTTTCATGTAACAAATGTGGTTCACGAATCAGACATTCGTCGGGTCTTGTCCGAATAGTTCCAGGTGTACATTACAGTAACATGTCAGGCGAAAACTCCAGACATCAATAATAGTTATGTGAGACAGAATTCTCCTCTGGTTATGTAGGCTTACTCTGTACTTTTCTTACATATGTCAAGTACGCCGACTGACATATTTATGCTGAGCATATAAGTATTCTATGTCTGTTAAGTAGGCGTACTGACATACTTATGCTACGTATGTCAAATAGGACGGTTTATACATATTTTACGTCTATTGAGTAGGCCTACTGATATACTATCATATAAAACCATCGTATATCTATCTCATCTTCATCAGAGCCATGAACTAACTTTGTCTCAATGTTAAGTATATCGCGTTCTAAGGTCTCGGACCAGGTAATGATGGAGAAAGAAAATGCTACACACTCTCTTTAGTACGGTCGCTTTTGTACATGAGCCATGATTTGAACTAGGACATTCGCTGCTTCGACAGCTTAAATAGGACAATAACCTTCAACGTAGGTTAGTTAATCTTACCCAAGGCTCGAGGACACCAACTTTC
The DNA here is from genome assembly GCF_036320965.1 of Panulirus ornatus. Taxonomy (NCBI): domain Eukaryota; kingdom Metazoa; phylum Arthropoda; class Malacostraca; order Decapoda; family Palinuridae; genus Panulirus; species Panulirus ornatus. The sequence goes on along the minus strand of NC_092242.1, from coordinate 48,257,805 downwards.
TCTTTACCTGAAACACATATCTAAACAACATGGTACAAATGTGTGTGGCTCCCTGCCACTACTACATGGTATGTGGAAGTACATGGAAATAACAGGCAACAGCAGATCCATGACGAAGTTATTCAGCTGAAGCACAGAGACAATATCGTGAACTCCTAATCCTATGTGAGATAAAGACAGAACAGTAAAGCAAAATGCAACTTCCAACCCACCTCTATCTCGGGCACAATAGCCAAAGGAGAAAAGCTAAGAATCTGTACAGTGTGGCGTAAAGAGAATATGATATGGAAATTCTATCGGAAAGTGTGGTTGTGAATAAGATAACTGAATTAACTTCTGAAGGTGAATACTCAGGGAAGAAGGCTCGTCTTTTCCTTAGAGATATATGAATATGATTATTCTTACGACACAAACTTATTCACAATCTATTGTTTTCAAGGAAGGATCTGTTTTGCTATGATTCGGAGGAAAGATTAGTCTTCACATTAGCAGGATCTGGTGGTTAGTGCAGTCTTCTACAATCCGCAGCTGTAAAAGCTGAGGTCCACGTTAATATCACATCTCTCTGCTCTTTGATTTACGTCGTTATTTCTAGTCGCTGAGTCACCTTTATTGTGAAGAAACTGTATAATGTTGTCGAAGGAATTTAGTAATTTGTAAACTTATATTGGATCTGCTCGGAGTCTACGCTTTTCTCGAGAGAATATTTTCATATTTATGGTTTTCTCAGCAAGGCGTATTTATGAGAATTTATGTTAATAGTGCTGCATTTTTCTATATTGGTTCCATTTTTCTTCATCTTTCACCAAGTTTGGTGACCAGAAGTGAGCCGCTAGTCTAACGTGAGGTCTGACTAGTGTGTTGTACTAAGTACTATATCCCCGAGATCCCCGAGGATGAACCTGCAGACTAACGGTCTTCTGGTGTTTCCCAGCGCTCGACATCCAGCTTGTTCCAGTGAGAACGGGACGAGAGCTAGTGACGTCACGTTGCACATCCCCAAACTGACCTAAGGCGGCAGCTTTCAGTGCTCAGACAAGGGAGTAGCTGCCTACCGCATTCGTCTCTCACTGGTCAATAATCTTTTTCTTTAATCGACTTTTGTACATAATCTTGTATCATGCAGCACTGTCCTCACACTAGGGAATTTGAAACGAGTCACTTTTCCATGGTTTACCCAGAGGCTTCACATGCCCTGGTTCAGTCCATTGACAGCACGTTGACCCCATCGTTCCAATTCACTCTATTTCCGTGCACGCTTTTACCCTTCTGCATATTCAAATCCCTATCGCTCAAAATCTTTTTCACTCCGTCCTTCCACCTCTAATTTGGTCTCCCACTTATCCTTGTTCCCTCCACCTCCGACACATACATCCTCTTTGTCAACCTTTCCTCACCTATTCTCTCCATATGTCCAAACCATTTCAACACACCCTCTTTTGCTTTCTCAATCACACTCTTTTTATTACCAACACATCAACCCTCCTCCGCACAACCCTATTTATAGCCCATGCCTCGCAGCCATATAGCATTGTTGGAACCACTATTCCTTCAAACATACCTATTTTTGCTGCTCGAGATAACGTTCTCTCTTTCCATACATTCTTCATCACCCCAGGAGCCTTCACCCACTCCCCCACCCTATGACACACTTCCGCTTCCATGGTTCCATTCGCTGTCAAATCAAGTCCCGAAATCTAAAACACTTCACTTCCTCCAATTTTACTCCATTCAAACTCACACTCCAACTAACTTGTCCCTCAACCCTGCTGAACCTGATAATCTTGCTCTTATTTACATTTACGCTGAACTTTCTCCTTTTGCACACTTTTCCAAATTCAGTCACTAGCCTCTGCAGTTTCTCACTCGAATCAGCCACCAGTGCTGTATCTCGGCGAAAAACAACTGACTCACTTCCCAAGCTCTCTCATCCACAACAGACTGCATACTTGCCCCTCTCTCCAAAACTCTTGCATTTACCTCCCTAACCACCCCATCTGTAAACAAATTAAACATCCATGGTGATATCACACACCCTGCCACAAACCGACCTCCACTTGGAACCAACTACTCTCCTCTTCCCACTCGTGCATATGCCTTACATCCTTTGATAAAAACTTATCACTGCTTCTACCAGCTTACCTCCCACACCATACATTCTTGATACCTTCTATAAAGCATCTCTAACAACCCTGTCATGTGCCTTCTCCAGACCCATAAATGTCACACAAATCCATCTGTTTTTCTATTTCTCACACACATTTTTCAAAGCAAAGACCTGAGCCACACATCCCCTACCACTTCTGAAACCACACTGCTTCTCACCAAACTGGTGCTCTGTGCATGCTTTTACCCTCTCAGTCAGTACCTTCCCATACAATTTTCTGGACATACTTAACAAACTTGTGCCCCTGCAGTTTTAACACTCCCCTTTATCCTCTTTCCCCTTATACAATGGCACTATACATGTTTTTTTGCCAATCTTCAGGCACTTCACCATAATCCTTCCATACAATGAATATCCTTAACAACAAATCAACAACACAGTCATCCCTTTTCTCAAAAAAGTCAACTGTGATACCATCAAATCCCGCCGCCTTGCTGGATTTCATCATCCGCTAGGCTTTTCCCAACTCTTCTCTCTTTACCAAACCACTCCTTCTAGCTCTTCATTCGCACACCATCCCGACCATCTGTCACTCTATCATCAAACGCATTCAACAGCCCCTCAAAATACTCACTTCGTCTCCTTTGCACTGCATCAATACCTGCTATCACTTTCCTTCTCCCCCCCCTACCCCCCTTCACCGATGTTCCCGTTTGTTCTCTTGTCTTTCGGACATCATTTACTTCCAAAACATCTTTCGTATTCTCATTAAAGTTTAATGATACTCTCTCACAACTCTCATTTGCCCCCTTTTTCAAACCCTGCACCTTCTTGTCGCTTTCTCATACACATCTTCCAATCATTTGCACCCCTTCCTGGTAACCACCGTCCAAACGCCTATCTTTTCTATTTCACTAGTAGCTTTACTTCTTCATCCCACCTTTCAGTACCCTTTCTAATCTACCTACCCCCACTTTATTCCTGCCACATGCTTCTCTGCATATGCCATCACTGCCTCCCAAAATGCATCACATTCCTCACCCACTCTCTTCATGTCATTTGCTCCCACCTTTGCCATCCTATACTCAATCTGTCCTGGTACTTCCTCACACAAGTCTCCTTTCCAATCTCACTCACTTTCACCACTCTATTCTCCCCAATATTCTCTCTTCTGTTTTGAAACTCTCTGCAAATCTTCACCTTCGCCTCAGACATCCTACCACTTGCCCCTTTCAGCACATCTTCATCCAAAAGTCTTACTCTTTCACATTTATCAATTAATATGTAATCTAATACTGTGCTTTGGCCATCTCTTTTACCCACATACGTATACTTGTGTATATTTTTCTTTTTGAATCAGGTATTCTCAATCACCAATCCTTTTTAGCGCACAAATCTACAAGCTCTTCCATTCACAACCCATTACTCCATGCGAACCACTGGTACCCTTTTGTGCCACATTACTCACCTTCGCATTCAAATTGCCCATCACCAAAACTGCCGACACATTCACTCAGCTGCTTCCAAAACATCTGCCTCTCATGATCTTTCTTCTCATGACCATCTGCATAAGTACCAATAATCCCCCATCTCTCGCCATTCCCATTCAGTCTTACCCATCTGTCTAGAATTTACTTCTTTACACTCATTCACACACTTCTACAACTCCTGCTTAAGGAGTAGTGCTACTCCTTTCTCAGCTCTAGTCCTCCCACTAACCAATGACTTTACTTCCGAGACGTTCCCAAACCACTCTTCGCCTTTACCCTTGAGCTCTGTTTCACTCAGAGCCAGAACATCCAGGTTGCTTCCCTAAAACATACTACCTATCTCTCCTTTCTTCTCATCTTGGTTATATCCACACACATTCAGACACCCAGTCTGAGCTTTCGAAGAGATGAGCACTCCCCGCGTGATTCCTTCTTCTGTTTCCTCTCTTATAATTTGAAATACAAGAAGGGGAGGGTTTCCAGCGCCCCGCTCCCGCCCCCTTTAGTCTCTTTCTACGACATACAGGGAACACGGAGGTAGAATTCTTTCCCTCCTACCTCAGGGATAATCATTTCCCCTATATATATATATATATATATATATATATATATATATATATATATATATATATATATATTTCTTTTTTTTTTTTTTGCTTTGTCGCTGTCTCCCGCGTTTGCGAGGTAGCGCAAGGAAACAGACGAAAGAAATGGCCCAACCCACCCCCATACACATGTATATATATACACGTCCACACACGCAAATATACATACCTACACAGCTTTCCATGGTTTACCCCAGACTCTTCACATGCCCTGATTCAATCCACTGACAGCACGTCAACCCCGGTATACCACATCGATCCAATTCACTCTATTCTTTGCCCTCCTTTCACCCTCCTGCATGTTCAGGCCCCGATCACACAAAATCTTTCTCACTCCATCTTTCCAACTCCAATTTGGTCTCCCACTTCTCCTCGTTCCCTCCACCTCCGACACATATATCCTTGGGAAGTGAGTCAGTTGTTGTTCGCTGATGATACAGCCCTGGTGGCTGATTCATGTGAGAAACTGCAGAAGCTGGTGAGTGAGTTTGGTAAAGTGTGTGAAAGAAGAAAGTTAAGAGTAAATATGAAGTGGAGCAAGGTCATTAGGTACAGTAGGGTTGAGGGTCAAGTCAATTGGGAGGTAAGTTTGAATGGAAAAAAACTGGAGGAAGTAAAGTGTTTTAGATATCTGGGAGTGGATCTGGCAGCGGATGGAACCATGAAAGCGGAAGTGGATCATAGGGTGGGAGAGGGGGCGAAAACCCTGGGAGCCTTGAAGAATGTGTGGAAATCGAGAACATTATCTCGGAAAGCAAAAATGGGTATGTTTGAAGGAATAGTGGTTCCAACAATTTTGTATGGTTGCGAGGCGTGGGCTATGGATAGAGTTGTGCGCAGGAGGGTGGATGTGCTGGAAATGAGATGTTTGAGGACAATATGTGGTGTGAGGTGGTTTGATCGAGTAAGTAACGTAAGGGTAAGAGAGATGTGTGGAAATAAAAAGAGCGTGGTTGAGAGAGCAGAAGAGGGTGTTTTGAAATGGTTTGGGCACATGGAGAGAATGAGTGAGGAAAGATTGACCAAGAGGATACATATATATATATATATATATATATATATATATATATATATATTATCCCTGGGGATAGGGGAGAAAGAATACTTCCCACGTATTCCCTGCGTGTCGTAGAAGGCGACTAAAAGGGAAGGGAGCGGGGGGCTGGAAATCCTCCCCTCTCGTTTTTTTTTAATTTTCCAAAAGAAGGAACAGAGAAGGGGGCCAGGTGAGGATATTCCCTCAAAGGTCCAGTCCTCTGTTCTTAACGCTACCTCGCTATCGCGGGAAATGGCGAATAGTATGAAAAAAAAAAAAAATATATATATATATATATATATATATATATATATATATGTATATATATATATATATATATATATATATATATATATATATATATATATATATATATATATATATATATATATATATATATATATCATACTTTGTCGCTCTCTCCCGCAGTAGCGAGGTAGCGCAAGGAAACAGACGAAAGAATGGCCCAACTCACCCATATACACATGTATATACATACACGTCGACACACGCACATATACATATCTATACATCTCAACGTATACATATATATACATACACAGACATATACATATATACACATGTACATAATTCATACTGTCTGCCCTTATTCATTCCCGTCACCACCCCGCCACACATCAAAATGAAAACCCCCTCCCCCCTCATGTGCGCAAGGTACCGCTAGGAAAAGACAACAAAGGCCACATTCGTTCACACTCAGTCTCTAGCTGTCATGTATAATGCACCGAAACCACAGCTCCCTTTCCTCATCCAGGCCCCACAAAACTTTCCATGCTTTATCCCAGACGCTTCACATGCCCTCGTTCAATCCATTGACAGCACGTCGACCCCGGTATACCATATCGTTCCAATTCACTCTATTCCTTGCTCGCCTTTCACCCTCCTGCATGTTCAGGCCACGATCACTCAAAATCTTATTCACTTCATCTTTTCACCTCCAATTTGGTCTCCCACTTCTCGTTCCCTCCACCTCTGACACATATATCCTCTTTGTCAATCTTTCCTCATTCATTCTCTTCATGTGACCAAACCATTTCAAAACACCCTTTTCTACTCTCTCAAGCACACTCTTTTTACTACCACACATCTCTCTTAACATTTCATTACTTACTCGATCAAACCACCTCACACCACATATTGTCCTCAAACATCTCATTTCCAACACATCCACCCTCCTCCGCACAACTCTGTCCATAGCCCACGCCTCGCAACCATATAACATTGTTGGAACCACTATTCCTTCAAACATACCCATTTTTGATTTCCAAGATAATGTTCTCGACTTCCACACATTTTTCAACGCTCCCAGAACTTTCGTCCCTCCCCCACCCTATGATTCACTTCTGTTTCCATGGTTCCATCCGCTGCCAAATCCACTCCCAGGTATCTAAAACATTTCAATTCCTCCAGTTTTTCTCCATTCAAACATACCTCCCAGTTGACTTGTCCCTCAACCCTGCTGCTCCTAATAACCTTGCTCTTATTCACATTTACTCTCATCCTTCTTCTTACACACACTTTACCAAACTCAGACTGCATACTTGCCCCTTTTTCCAAAACTCTTGCATTCACCACCCTAACAACCCCATCCATAAACAAATTAAACAACTATGGAGACATCACGCACCCCTGCCGCAAACCAACATTCACTGAAAACCAATCACTTTTCTCTCTTCCTACACGTGCACAATTTTTGCATCCTCTATAAAAAACTTTTCACTGCTTCTAGCAACTTACCTCCGACACCATATATTCTTAATACATTCCACAGAGCATCTCTATCAACTCTGTCATATGCCTCCTCCAGATCCATAAATGCTACAGACATATATATATATATATATATATGATGATACAGCGCTGGTGGCTGATTCATGTGAGAAACTGCAGAAGCTGGTGACTGAGTTTGGAAAAGTGTGTGGAAGAAGAAAGTTAAGAGTAAATGTGAATAAGAGCAAGGTTATTAGGTACAGTAGGGTTGAGGGTCAAGTCAATTGGGAGGTGAGTTTGAATGGAGAAAAACTGGAGGAAGTGAAGTGTTTTAGATATCTGGGAGTGGATCTGGCAGCGGATGGAACTATGGAAGCGGAAGTGGATCATAGGGTGGGGGAGGGGGCGAAAATCCTGGGGGCCTTGAAAAATGTGTGGAAGTCGAGAACATTATCTCGGAAAGCAAAAATGGGTATGTTTGAAGGAATAGTGGTTCCAACAATGTTGTATGGTTGCGAGGCGTGGGCTATGGATAGAGTTGTGCGCAGGAGGATGGATGTGCTGGAAATGAGATGTTTGAGGACAATGTGTGGGGTGAGGTGGTTTGATCGAGTGAGTAACGTAAGGGTAAGAGATATGTGTGGAAATAAAAAGAGCGTGGTTGAGAGAGCAGAAGAGGGTGTTTTGAAGTGGTTTGGGAACATGGAGAGAATGAGTGAGGAAAGATTGACCAAGAGGATATATGTGTCGGAGGTGGAGGGAACAAGGAGAAGAGGGAGACCAAATTGGAGGTGGAAAGATGGAGTGAAAAAGATTTTGTGTGATCGGGGCCTGAACATGCAGGAGGGTGAAAGGAGGGCAAGGAATAGAGTGAATTGGAGCGATGTGGTATACCGGGGTTGACGTGCTGTCAGTGGATTGAAGCAAGGCATGTGAAGCGTCTGGGGTAAACCATGGAAAGCTGTGTAGGTATGTATATTTGCGTGTGTGGACGTATGTATATACATGTGTATGGGGGGGGTTGGGCCATTTCTTTCGTCTGTTTCCTTGCGCTACCTCGCAAACGCGGGAGACAGCGACAAAGTATAATAAATAAATATAAATATATATATATATATATATATATATATATATATATATTATCCCTGGGGATAGGGGATCAAGAATACTTCCCATGTCTTCCCTGCGTGTCGTAGAAGGCGACTAAAAGGGGAGGGAGCGGAGGGCTGGAAAACCTCCCCTCTCGTTTTTCTTTTTCTTTTTTAATTTTCCAAAAGAAGGAACAGAGGGGGCCAGGTGAGGATATTCCAAAAAAGGCCCAGTCCTCTGTTCCTAACGCTACCTCGCTAATGCGGGAAATGGCGAATAGTTTAAAAGAAAAAGAAAGAAAGAATATATATATATATATATATATATATATATATATATATATATATATATATATATATATATATATATATATATATGTATATATATATATATATATATATATATATATATATATATATATATATATATATATATATATATATATATATATATATATATACATATATATATATATATATATATATATATATATATATATATATATATATATATATATATATATATATATATATATATATATATATATATATATATATATATATATATTTATACTATTCGCCATTTCCCGCATTAGCAAGGTAGCGCTAGGAACTGAGGACTGGGCCTTTGAGGGAATATCCTCACCTGGCCCCTTTCTCTGTTCCTTCTTTTGGAAAATTAAAAAGAAACGAGAGGGGAGGATTTCCAGCAACCCGCTCCCTCGCCTTTTAGTCGCCTTCTACGACTTGCAGGGAATACGTGGGAAGTATTCTTTCTCACCTATCCCCAGGGATAATATATATATATATATATATATATATATATATATATATATATATATATATATATATATATATATATATATATATATATATATATATATATATCCATATATTATCGAGGTGGCGAGCAAAGTGAGAGGATTAGGGAAAACGATTTGGTAAACAGAGAAGAGGTAGTAAAAGCTTTGCGGAAGATGAAAGCCGGCAAGGCAGCGGGTTTGGATGGTATTGCACTGGAATGTATTAAAAAGGGGTGACTGTATTGTTGACTGGCTGGTAAGGTTATTTAATGTATGTATGACTCATGGTGAGGTGCCTGAGGATTGGCAGAATGCTTGCATAGTGCCATTGTACAAAGGCAAAGAGATAAAAGTGAGTGCTCAAATTACAGAGGTATGAGTTTGTTGAGTATTCCTGGGAAATTATATGGGAGGGTATTGATTGAGAGGGTGAAGGCATGTACAGAGCATCAGACTAGGGAAGAGCAGCGTGGTTTCAGAAGTGGTAGAGGATGTGTGGATCAGGTGTTTGCTTTGAAGAATGTATGTGAGAAATACTTAGAAAAGCAAATGGATTTGTATGTAGCATTCATGGGTCTGGAGAAGGCATATGATAGAGTTGACAGAGATGCTCTGCGGAAGGTATTAAGAATATATGGTGTGGGAGGCAAGTTGTTAGAAGCAGTGAAAAGTTTTTATCGAGGATGTAAGGCATGTGTACGTGTAGGAAGAGAGGAAAGTGATTGGTTCTCTGTGAATGTAGGTTTGCGGCAGGGGTGTGTGATGTCTCCATGGTTGTTTAATTTGTTTATGGATGGGGTTGTTAGGGAGGTGAATGCAAGAGTTTTGGAAAGAGGGGCAAGTATGCAGTCTGTTGTGGACGAGAGAGTTTGGGAAGTGAGTCATTTGTTGTTCGCTGATGATACAGTGCTGGTGGCTGATTCATGTGAGAAACTGCAAAAGCTGGTGACTGAGTTCGGTAAAGTGTGCGAAAGAAGAAAGCTGAGAGTACATGTGAATAGGAGCAAGGTTATTACGTACAGTAGGGTTGAGGGTCAAGTCAATTGGGAGGTAAGTTTAAATGGAGAAAAACTGGAGGAAGTAAAGTGTTTTAGATATCTGGGAGTGGATCTGGCAGCGGATGGAACCATGGAAGCGGAAGTGAATCATAGGGTAGGGGAGGGGGCGAAAATCATGGGAGCCTTGAAGAATGTGCGGAAGTCGAGAACATTATCTCGGAAAGCAAAACTGGGTATGTTTGAAGGAATAGTGGTTCCAACAACGTTATATGGTTGCGAGGCGTGGGCTATGGATAGAGTTGTGCGCAGGAGGGTGGATGTGCTGGAAATGAGATATTTGAGAACAATATGTGGTGTGAGGTGGTTTGATCAAATAAGTAATAATAGGGTAAGAGAGATGTGTGGTAATAAAAAGAGTGTGGTTGAGAGAGCAGAAGAGGGTGTTTTGAAATGGTTTGGTCACATGGAGAGAATGAGTGAGGAAAGATTGGCCAAAAGGATATATGTGTCTGAGGTGGAGAGAATGTGGAGAAGTGGGAGACCAAATTGGAGGTGGAAAGATGGAGTGAAAAAGATTTTGAGTGTTCGGGGACTGAATATACAGGAGGGTGAAAGGCGTGCAAGGAATAGAGTGAATTGGAGCGATGTGGTATACCGGTGCCGACGTGCTGTCAATGGATTGAACGAGGTTATGTGAAGCGTCTGGGGTAAACCATGGAAAGTTCTGTGGGGCCTGGATGTGGAAAGGGATCTGTGGTTACGGTGGATTATTACATGACAGCTAGAGACTGAGTGTGAACGAAAGTGGCGTTTGTAGTCTTTTCCTAGCGCTATCTCACACACATTTGGGGGAGGGGGTTGTTATTTCATGTGTGGCGGGGTGGCGATGGGAATGAATAAAGGCAGACAGTATGAATTATGTACATGTGTATATATGTATATGTCTGTGTGTGTATATATATGTATGCGTTGAGATGTATAGGTATGTATATTTGCGTGTGTGGACGTCTATGTATATACATGTGTATGTGGGTGGGTTGGGCCATTCTTTCGTCTGTTTCCTTGCGCTACCTCGCTAACGCGGGAGACAGCGACAAAGCAAAATAAAACAAATAAATATCTTATATATATATATATATATATATATATATATATATATATATATATATATATATATATATATATATATATATATATATATATATATATATATATATATATATATATATATATATATATATATATATATATATATATATATATATATATATATATATATATATATATATCTTTTCTTTCAAACTATTTGCCATTTCCCGCGTTAGCAAGGTAGCATTAAGAACAGAGGACTGGGCCTTTGAGGGAATATCCTCACCTGGCCCCCTTCTCTGTTCCTTCTTTTGGAAAATTAAAAAAAAGAATAATGAGAGGGGAGGATTTCCAGCCCCCCGCTCCCATATATATATATATATATATATATATATATATATATATATATATATATATATATATATATATATATATATATATATATATATATATATATATGTATATCCCTGGGGATAGGGGAGAAACAATATTTCCCACGTATTCCCTGAGTGTCGTAGAAGGCGACTAAGAGGGAAGGGAGCGGGGGACTGGAAATCCTCGCCTCTCATTTTTTTTTTATTTTCCAAAAGAAGGAACAGAGAAGGGAGCCAGGTGAGGATATTTCCTAAGAAGGCCCAGTCCTCTGTTCTTAACGCTACCTTGCTAATGCGGGAAATGGTGAATAGTATGAAGGAAGGAAGGATATATATATATATATATATATATATATATATATATATATATATATATATATATATATATATATATATATATATATATATATATATATATATATATATATATATATATATATATATATATATATATATATATATATATAAGAAATCGATGGAGTGGCAAATCGACTCCAGTTTTTGTAAATGTAAAGGAATTTTCGCGATGATATATATATATATATATATATATATATATATATATATATATATATATATATATATATCATCGCGAAAATTCCTTTACATTTACAAAAACTGGAGTCGATTTGCCACTCCATCGATTTGTCTTGATTATTCTGAATCATTTAACTGAACCTTATTTCTTATTTTCTTGTCGATGTCAAAGTACATAAGTCTGGACATCATTCATATAGATGGGATGTCGAATGCTCTCGTGCTGAATACAACTCGGTACTTCGTATCTACCAGCCAGCACGCCATACACTCGCTGAATCACCTTGCAACGCCGATGGATTTGGTTCTTGTAAACAATATTCTGTACCTTACTTTATCGAAAGTGTTTTGGATATCTACGTATAAAACATCTGAGGGTATTTTCGGCTTGAAGATATTACGTATGTGACTGAACAATTCTGTCAGATTCGTTAAACATGATCAAAATCGAATATTTTCTACCATCTCTTGGCAATTGAATGATCACATCCTATACATCTCTTTCCAAAATTTTCCTGGAAACACCATTTTTGGGAAAATATGTTATATTCGCATTCATCCAGTCACTCGGCACTCTCCCGTCTTGTAGCGATTTGTTGAACTGAATTGGCAATTGAAAATGCTGTTTGTCGGCTCACTTCTTTCAAAATCCTGGGAGAGATGTTGTCAGTGGCCAGGTTTGGATGTCAATGTTTAATGTCTTGTTTTCTGTCTCTGGGAATACGCTTTGATCTTGTGGTGAATCTGTGGAATCTCTCAATGTAAACAATGTATGAAAAAATACTTCTTTAGTTTCTTCTTGATCAAGTTTAGCTAGCGAGCCACTTTCGCTGAGTAACGGGCCAATAGGAACTTGACAACCCTGCATCCTACAAAACCAACCCTGCATCCTACAAAGCCAACCCTGCATCTTACAAAGCCAACCCTGCATCCTACAAAACCAACCCTGCATCCAACAGAGCCAACCCTGCATTCTACACAGCCAACCCTGCATCCTACGAAGCCAACCCTCCATCCTACAGAGTCAACCCCGCATCCTACAAAACCAACCCTGCATCTTACAAAGCCAACCCTGCATCCTACACAGTCAACCCTGCATCCTACAAAACCAACCCTGCATCCAACAGAGCCAACCCTGCATTCTACACAACCAACCCTGCATCCTTCGAAGCCAACCCTGCATCCTACTGAGTCAACCCATCCTACAGAGCCAAATCTGCATCCTACAAAGCCAACTTGCATCCTACACAGCCAACCCTGCATCCTACAAAGCCAACCCTGCATCTTACAGAGCCAACCCTGCATCCTACAAAACCAACCCTGCATCCTACACAGCCAACCCTGCATCCTACAGAGCCAACCCTGCATCCTACAAAACCAACCCTGCATCCTACAAAGCCAATCCTGCATCATACACAGCCAACCCTGCATCCTACAGAGCCAACCCTGCATCCTACAAAGCCAACCCTGCATCCTACATAGCCAACCCTGCATACTACAAAACCAGCCCTGCATCCTACAAAGCCAACCCTGCATCCTATAAAAGCCAACCCTGCATCCTACAAAGACAACCCTGCATCCTACAGAGACAACCCTGCATCTTATAGAATCAACCTTGCATCCTACAGAGCCAACCCTGCATCCTACAGAGCCAACCCTGCATCCTACACAGCCAACCCTGCCTCCTACAGATCCAATCCTGCATCCTACAGAGCCAACCCTGCATCCGACAGAGCCAAACCTGCATCGTACGGTGCCGATCCTGCATCCTACAGATCCAACCCTGCATCCTACAGAGCCAATCCTGCATCCTACAAAGCCAATCCTGCATCCTACAGATCCAACCCTGCATCCTACAGAGCCAATCCTGCATCCTACACAGCCAACCCTGCATCCTACAAAGCCAACCCTACATCCTACAGAGCCAACACCGCATCCTACAGAGCCAACCCTGCATCGTACACAGCCAACCCTGCATCCTACAGCCAACCCTGCATCCTACACAGCCAACCCTGCATCCTACAAAGCCGACCCTGCATCTTACAGAGCCAGCACAGCATTCTACACAGCCAACCCTGCATCCTACAGCCAACCCTGCATCCTACAAAGCTAACCCTGCATCCTACAAAGCCAACCCTGCATCCTACAGAGCCAACCCTGCATCCTACACAGCCAACCATGCATCCTACAGAGACAAACCTTTATCTTGTAGAATGAACCCTGCATCCTACAGAGCCAACCCTGCATCCTACAGAGCCAACCCTACATCCTACAGAGCCAACCCTGCATCATACGGAGCCAACCCTGCATCCTACAGAGCCAACTCTGCATCCTACAGAGCCATCCCTGCATCCTACGGAACCAACCCTGCATCCTACAGAGCCAACCCTGCATCCTACAGAGCCAACCCTGCATCCTACAGAGCCAACCCTGCATCCTACAAAGCTAACCCTGCATCCTACAGAGCCAACCCTGCATCCCACAAAGCCAATCCTGCATATTACAGAGCCAACCCTACATCCTACAGAGCCAACCCTGCATCCTACAGAGCCAACCCTGCATCCTACAGAGCCAACCCTGCATCCTACAAAGCTAACTCTGCATCCTACACAGCCAACCCTGCACCCTACAAAGCCAACCCTGCATCTTACAGAGCCAACCCTGCATCCTACAGAGCCAACCCTGCATCCTACAGAGCCAACCTTGCATCCTACAGAGTCAACCCTGCATCCTACAGAGTCAACCCTACATCCTACAGAGCCAACCCTGCATCCTACAGAGCCATCCCTGCATCCTACACAGCCAACCCTGCACCCTACAAAGCCAACCCTGCATCCTACAGAGCCATCCCTGCATCCTACAGAGCCATCCCTGCATCCTACACAGCCAACCCTGCATCCTACAAAGCCAACCCTGCATCCTACAGAGCCATCCCTGCATCCTACGGAGCCAACCCTGCATCCTACAGAGCCAACCATGCATCCTACAGAGCCAACCCTGCATCCTAAAGAGCCAACTCTGCATCCGACAGAGCGAACCCTGCATCCTACAGAGCCAACCCTGCATCCTACGGAGCCAGCCCTGCATCCTACAGATCTAGCCCAACATCCTACAGAGCTAACCCTGCATCCTACAGAGCCAACCCTGCATCCTACAGAATCAAAGAACATTATGTGATCTTTCGTCACGTTGTGAGAAATTCACTCTACAAAGTTCTTCAATGATTCTCATATTTTTCCCATAGCATTCTTGTCATCTTATATGCATTACTATATACATTTCTTTAACACATGGTTACGATATTTATTTCTTTACCCAGAGAGGGTAGCTTAAGTCTCTCTCTCTCTCTCTCTCTCTCTCTCTCTCTCTCTCTCTCTCTCTCTCTCTCTCTCTCTCTCTCTCTCTCTCTCTCTCTCTCTCTCTCTCTCTCTCAATACATACAGTATCTTATAAAAGTTTCTGTATCTGTGTTGATGTCTGATCGAACATGGGACGTCAAGTTACCACACATGGTGATGGTGTGGAAAGCTTTAATGTTTCTTCCCTCTAAAAGGCAACGAGGTGTTTATGTCGTAAGGCTGAGAGGTCAGACCTCAATTCCCAGCTTCCCCAGGGGTTGCACCTGACCCAACTTTGGTGCCACAAGAGACCTCACCTGACCTGTCTGATATCTGACTTCTTGGATTAATATGACCTGTTCATACCTTAATCTTGGTAAATACCTAATTGAATAATTTCATCTAGAATCTTGCCTCAAACGTGCACTACCAACCCTGTTTAGCCACTAAGTTGCTCCTGCCATTGAAACTCTGCCACAGATGTATGTACTCTACTCCCTCACTCCGATGTATGCCGTCGACTCTGCTATTAAGAGAGGCTGGATTCTGAAGGTAAAAAATTATTTCAAAGAAAAGCTTGTCGTAAAAGTTTACAGAATTACTAATCTGTCTATCTACCTATCTATCTATCGATATATATATATATATATATATATATATATATATATATATATATATATATATATATATATATATATATTTATTTTTTTTTGTTATTTTGCTTTGTCGCTGTCTCCCGCGTTTGCGAGGTAGCCCAAGGAAACAGACGATAGAAATGGCCCAGCCCACCCCCATACACAATGTATATACATACACGTCCACACACGCAAATATACATACCGAGACATCTCAATGTACATATATATATACACACACAGACACACACATATATACCCATGCACACAATTCACACTGTCTGCCTTTATTCATTCCCATCGCCACCCCGCCACACATGGAATACCATCCCCCTCCCCCCTCATGTGTGCAAGGTATCACTAGGAAAAGACGACAAAGGCCCCATTCGTTCACATTCAGTTCTAGCTGTCGTGCAATAATGCCCGAAACCACAGCTCCCTTTCCACATCCAGGCCCCACACAACTTTCCATGGTTTACCCCAGACGCTTCACATGCCCTGATTCAATCCACTGACAGCACGTCAACCCCGGTATACCACATCGATCCAATTCACTCTATTCCTTGCACGCCTTTCACCCTCCTGCATGTTCAGGCCCCGATCACACAAAATCTTTTTCACTCCATCTTTCCACCTCCAATTTGGTCTCCCACTTCTCCTGGTTCCCTCCACCTACGACACATATATCCTCTTGGTCAATCTTTCCTCACTCATTCTCTCCATGTGCACAAACCATTTCAAAACACCCTCTTCTGCTCTCTCAACCACACTCTTTTTATTTCCACACAACTCTCTTACCCTTACATTACTTACTCGATCAAACCACCTCACACCACACATTGTCCTCAAACATCTCATTTCCAGTACATCCACCCTCCTGCGCACAACTCTATCCATAGCCCACGCCTCGCAACCATACAACATTGTTGGAACCACTATTCCTTCAAACATACCCATTTTTGCTTTCCGAGATAATGTTCTCGACTTCCACACATTCTTCAAGGCTCCCAGGATTTTCGCCCCCTCCCCCACCCTATCATTCACTTCCGCTTCCTTGGTTCCATCCGCTGCCAGATCCACTCCCAGATATCTAAAACACTTTACTTCCTCCAGTTTTTCTCCATTCAAACTTACCTCCCAATTGAGTTGACCCTCAACCCTACTGTACCTAATAACCTTGCTCTTATTCACATTTACTCTTAACTTTCTTCTTTCACACACTTTACCAAACTCAGTCACCAGCTTCTGCAGTTTCACATGAATCAGCCACCAGCGCTGTATCATCAGCGAACAACAACTGACTCACTTCCCAAGCTCTCTCATTTACAACAGACTTCATACTTGCCCCTCTTTCCAAAACTCTTGCATTCACCTTCCTAACAACCCCATCCATAAACAAGTTAAACAGCCATGGAGACATCACACACCCCTGCCGCAAACCTTTATATATATATATATATATATATATATATATATATATATATATATATATATATATATATATATATATATATATATATATATATATATATATATATATATATATATATATATATATATAAATATATATATATATATATATATATATATATATATATATATATATATATATATATATATATATATTTTTTTTTTTTTTTTTATTATACTTTGTCGCTGTCGCCCGCGTTTGCGAGGTAGCGCAAGGAAACAGACGAAAGAAATGGCCCAACCTCCCCCCCCATACACATGTATATACATACGTCCACACACGCAAATATACATACCTACACAGCTTTCTATGGTTTACCCCAGACGCTTCACATGCCTTGATTCAATCCACTGACAGCACGTCAACCCCGGTATACCACATCGCTCCAATTCACTCTATTCCTTGCCCTCCTTTCACCCTCCTGCATGTTCATGCCCCGATCAAACAAAATCTTTTTCACTCCATCTTTCCACCTCCAATTTGGTCTCCCTCTTCTCCTTGTTCCCTCCACCTCCGACACATATATCCTCTTGGTCAATCTTTCCTCACTCATCCTCTCCATGTGCCCAAACCACTTCAAAACACCCTCTTCTGCTCTCTCAACCACGCTCTTTTTATTTCCACACATCTCTCTTACCCTTACGTTACTCACTCGATCAAACCACCTCACACCACACATTGTCCTCAAACATCTCATTTCCAGCACATCCATCCTCCTGCGCACAACTCTATCCATAGCCAACGCCTCGCAACCATACAACATTGTTGGAACCACTATTCCTTCAAACATACCCATTTTTGCTTTCCGAGATAATGTTCTCGACTTCCACACATTCTTCAAGGCCCCCAGGATTTTCGCCCCCTCCCCCACCCTATGATCCACTTCCGCTTCCATGGTTCCATCTGCTGCCAGATCCACTCCCAGATATCTAAAACACTTCACTTCCTCCAGTTTTTCTCCATTCAAACTCACCTCCCAATTGACTTGACCCTCAACCCTACTGTACCTAATAACCTTGCTCTTATTCACATTTACTCTTAACTTTCTTCTTCCACACACTTTTCCAAACTCAGTCACCAGCTTCTGCAGTTTCTCACATGAATCAGCCACCAGCGCTGTATCATCAGCGAACAACAACTGACTCACTTCCCAAGCTCTCTCATCCCCAACAGACTTCATACTTGCCCCTCTTTCCAAAACTCTTGCATTTACCTCCCTAACAACCCCATCCATAAACAAATTAAACAACCATGGAGACATCACACACCCCTGCCGCAAACCTACATTATTTTGCTTTGTCGCTGTCTCCCGCGTTAGCGAGGTAGCGCAAGGAAACAGACGAAAGAATGGCCCAACCCGCCCACATACACATGTATATACATACACGTCCACACACGCAAATATACATACCTATACATCTCAATGTACACATATATATACACACACAGACATATACATATATACACATGTACATAATTCATACTGTCTACATTTATTTGTTCCCATCGCCACCTCGCCACACATGGAATAACAACCCCTTCCCCCCCTCATGTGTGCGAGGTAGCGCTAGGAAAAGACACCAAAGGCCCCATTCGTTCACACTCAGTCTCTAGCTGTCATGCAAACGCGGGAGACAGCGACAAAAAAAAAGAAGAAAAAAAAAAAAAAAAAAAATATATATATATATATATATATATATATATATATATATATATATATATATATATATATATATATATATATATATATATATATATATATATATATATATACACATATATATATATATATATATATATATATATATATATATATATATATATATATATATATATATATATATATATATATATATATATATATATATATACATATATAAAGACAAGGGAACAAATGGGAACGTCAGTGAAGGGGGCTAGGAAAAGACACCAAAGGCCCCATTCGTTCACACTCAGTCTCTAGCTGTCATGCAAACGCGGGAGACAGCGACAAAAAAAAAGAAGAAAAAAAAAAAAAAATATATATATATATATATATATATATATATATATATATATATATATATATATATATATATATATATATATATATATATATATATATATACACATATATATATATATATATATATATATATATATATATATATATATATATATATATATATATATATATATATATATATATATATATATATATACATATATAAAGACAAGGGAACAAATGGGAACGTCAGTGAAGGGGGCTAATGGGGAGGTGATAGCAAGTGGTGGTGATGTGAGAAGGAGATGGAGCGAGTATTTTGAAGGTTTGTTGAATGTGTTTGATGATAGAGTGGCAGATATAGGGTGTTTTGATCGAGGTGGTGTGCAAAGTGAGAGGGTTAGGGAAAATGATTTGGCAAACAGAGAAGAGGTAGTAAAAGCTTTGCGGAAGATGAAGGCTGGCAAGGCAGCGGGTTTGGATGGTATTGCAGTGGAATTTATCAAAAAGGGGGGTGACTGTATTGTTGACTGGTTGGTAAGGTTATTTAATGTATGTATGACTCATGGTGAGGTGCCTGAGGATTGGCGAAATGCTTGCATGGCGCCATTGTACAAAGGCAAAGGGGATAAAATTGAGTGCTCAAATTACAGAGGTATAAGTTTGTTGAGTATTCCTGGGAAATTATATGGAAGGGTATTGATTGAGAGGGTGAAGGCATGTACAGAGCATCAGATTGGGGAAGAGCAGTGTGGTTTCAGAAGTGGTACAGGATGTGTGGATCAGGTGTTTGATTTGAAGAATGTATGTGAGAAATACTTAGAAAAGCAAATGGATTTGTATGTAGCATTTATGGATCTGGAGAAGGAATATGATAGAGCTGATAGAGATGCTCTGTGGAAGGTATTAAGAATATATGGTGTGGGAGGCAAGTTGTTAGAAGCAGTGAAAAGTTTTTATCGAGGATGTAAGGCATGTGTACGTGTAGGAAGAGAGGAAAGTGATTGGTCCTCAGTGAATGTAGGTTTGCGGCAGGGGTGTGTGATGTCTCCATGGTTGTTTAATTTGATTATGGATGGGGTTGTTAGGGAGGTGAATGCAAGAGCTTTGGAAAGAGGGGTACGTATGCAGTCTGTTGTGGATGAAAGAGTTTGGGAAGTGAGTCAGTTGTTGTTCGCTGATGATACAGCGCTGGTGGCTGATTCATGTGAGAAACTGCAGAAGCTTGTGACTGAGTTTGGTAAAGTGTGTGAAAGAAAAAAGCTGAGAGTAATGTGAACAAGAGCAAAGTTATTAGGTATAGTAGGGTTGAGGGACGAGTCAATTGGGAGGTAGGTTTGAATGGAGAAAAACTGAAGGAAGTGAAGTGTTTTAGATATCTGGGAGTGGATCTGGCAGCAGATGGAACCATGGAAGCAGAAGTGAATCATAGGGTGGGGGAGGGGGGCGAAAGTTCCGGGAGCGTTGAAGAATGTGTGGAAGTCGAGAACATTATCTCGGAAAGCAAAAATGGGTATGTTTGAAGGAATAGTGTTCCAACAATGTCATATGGTTGCGAGGCGTGGCCTATAGATAGAGTTGTGCGCAGGAGGATGGATGTGCTGGAAATGAGATGTGTGAGGACAATATGTGGTGTGAGGTGGTTTGATCGAGTAAGTAATGATAGGGTAAGAGAGATGTGTGGTAATAAAAAGAGTGTGGTTGAGAGAGCAGAAGAGGGTGTTTTGAAATGGTTTGGTCACATGGAGAGAACAAGTGAGGAAAGATTGACGAAGAGAATATATGAGTCAGAGGTGGAGGGAACGAGGAGAAGTGGGAGACCAAATTGGAGGTGGAAAGATGGAGTGAAAAATATTTTGAGTGATTGGGGCCTGATCATGCAGAAGGGTGAAAGGCGCGCAAGGAATAGAGTGAGTTGGAACGATGTGGTATACCGGGGTCGACGTTCTGTCATTGGATTGAACCAGGGCATGTAAAGCGTCTGGGGTAAACCATGGAAAGTTCTGTGGGGCCTGGATGTGGAAAGGGAGCTGTGGTTTCGGTGCATTATTACATGACAGCTAGAGACTGAGTGTGAACGAATGTGGACTTTGTTGTCTTTTCCTAGCGCTACCTCGCGCACATGAGGGGGGAGGGGGTTGTTATTTCATGTGTGTCGGGGTAGCGGTGGGAATGAATAAAGGCAGACATTGTGAATTATGTACATGTGTATATATGTATATGTCTGTGTGTGTATATATATATATGTATACGTTGAGATGTATAGGTATGTATATTTGCGTGTGTGGACGTGTATGTATATACATGCGTATGTGAGTGGGTTTGGCCATTCATTCGTCTGTTTCCTTGCGCTACCTCGCTAACGCGGGAGACAGCGACAAAGCAAAATGATGATTATATATATATATATATATATATATATATATATATATATATATATATATATATATATATATATATATATATATATATATATATTCAAATTTTCGCATATCACCCAAATGTAAAGCAACTGTGCATGGGAGAATTGAAATTTTCGGTATGATGTTGACCGTTGCTGACGACTGAGGCGGAAGGAGAACCTCGCCAATACCAGGGCCCGTGGCCGGCAGCGGTCCGCCTGGGTAGCTAACTGTTGCTGGGCTACGGGAACCAACAGTCACCACCAGCGGCTGGGGTAATGTGCACCAGTACGGCTACACCTCCACACCTGACAACAGACAATACCCTCACTTGTATATACCAGGCCTGGCTGTGACACACATGATGGCTATATTTGATGACGATAGCAGTAGAATAACAATGGAGCGTCCCGCACACGTACACATTGATCTGCTGGCCAAATTGGAAGGAAAAACTATAAAGCCGTTGGAATAAATGGGATATGCATCAGAGGCCCTGGTTAATATTCGACATTGCCACGACAACATCAATATTGCTGAACAGCGCTGTGTCGCAGCTTGTTGGCCGGACTGTGCTTCATCCCAGCCCAGCCCAGCCCTAGCTCACTCCCAGCCACAACAGAACGCGCAAGCTCCCCAAGTGCCACACAACACCTGGGGGGTCAAAATTCACCCCAGCGCCACATGAGACTTGACTGAGACAGAGATTCATCATCTCAACTTGATAATCCCTTCCCTAACCCAAACACCTCCTCCACGGTGAATACTAACACCTTGAGTCTGTATTGGTATCACACACACACACACACACACACACACACACACACACACACACACACACACACACACACACACACACACACACACACACACACACACACACACACACACACACACACACACACACACACACACACACACACACACACACACACACACACACACACACGCACATACACGCACGCACATACACACACACACACACACACACACACACACACACACACACACACACACACACACACACATACGCACACACACACACACACACACACACACACGCAGGCACACACACGCAGGCACACACACACACACACACACACACACACACACACACACACACACACACAGGCACGCACATACACACACACACACACACACACACACACACATATATCACTGATATGCCTCTCTCCATCAGAGGATGCCTGGGAAGGCCTACATGGTAAGCACATTCCCCCAAGACTAAACACCTACGCCAAGTTTGGCCCTGTGGCCAAAGGTCTGTAACATACCAACTAAAAGCCTACTGTCTTCAGGTTGAGGGGAGATCGGGTAGAGACACTTGGGAGGACTGTGGACAGTGAGACAAAGACGGATGGACACAGGAAAGCGCTCTGGGGCATAGGTCATTCACATGTGACAGGCGTCCTTCGAGGTAAAGCTCAATGAATGTCACCATTCACACAGATACCATACAAATTATATTTATTGTATCTATTATACTTTGTCGCTGTCTTCCGCGTTAGCGACGTAGCGCAAGGGAACAGACGAAAGAATGGCACGACCCACCCCCATACACATGTATATACATAAACGCCCACACACGCAAATATACATACCCATACATTTCAACGTATACATACATATACGTACACAGATATATACATATATACACATGTACATATTCATACTTGCTGCCTTCATCCATTTACGTCGCCACCCCGCCACACATGAAATGGCACCCCCCCTCCACCCGCGCGCGTGCGAGGTAGCGCTAGGAAAAGACAACAAAAGCCACACTCGTTCACACTCAATCACTAGCTGTCATGTGTAATGCACCGAAACCACAGCTTCCTTTCTACATCCATGCCCCACAAAACATTCCGTGGTATACCCCAGACGCTTCATATGCCCTGGATCAATCCACTGACAGCACGTCGACTCCGGTATACCACATCGTTCCAACTCACTCTATTCCTTGCACGATTTCACCCTCCAGTATTTTCAGGCCCCGATCGCTCAAAAGCTTTTTCACTCCATCCTTCCACCTCCAGTTTGGTCTCCCGCTTCTCCTTGTTCCCTCCCCCTCTGACACATATATCCTCTTTGTCAATCTTTCCTCACACATTCTTTCCATGTGACCAAACCATTTCAATACACCCTCTTCTGCCCTCTCAACCGCACTCTCTTTGCTACCACACATCTCTCTTACCCTTTCATTACTTACTCGATCAAACCACCTCACACCACATATTGTCCTCAAGCATTTCATTTCCAACATATCCACCTTCCTCCGCACAATCCTATCTATAGCCCACGAATCGCAACCATATAACATTGATGGAACCACTTTTCCTTCAAGCATGCTCATCTTTGCTCTCCAAGATAACGTTTTCTCCTTCAACACATTCTTCAACGCTCCCAGAACCTTCGCCCCTTCCCCCACCCTGTGACTCACTTCCGTTTCCATGGTTCCATCCCAAGCTCTCTCATCCACAACAGACTGCATAATCGCCACTCTCTCCAAAACTCTTGCATTCACCTCCCTAACAATCCCATCCATAAACAAATTAAACAACCATGGAGACATTACGCACCCTTGCCGCAAACCTAGATCACTTTCCTCTCTTCCTACTCGCACATATGCCTTATATCCTCCATAAAAACTTTTCACTGCTTCTAACAACTTACCTCCAACACCATATACTCATAATACCTTCCACAGAGCATCTCTATCAACTCTATCATATGCCCTCTCCAGATCCATAAATGCTACATACAAACCTATCTGTTTTTCTAAGTGTTTCTCACATACTTTCTTCAAAGCAAACACTTGATCCACACATCCTCTACTACTTCTGAAACCACACTACTCTTCCCCAATCTGATGCTTTGTACATGCCCTCACCCTCTCAATCAATACCCTCCCATATAATTTCCCAGGAATACCCAACAAACTTATATCTCTGCAATTTGAATACTCACCTTTTACCCCTTTGCCTTTATACACTGGCACTATGCATGCAGTCCGCTAATCCTCAGGCACTTCAGCATGAACCACACATGAATTGAATATTCTCACCAACCAATCAACAACACATTCACCCCCATTTTTGATTAATTCCACAGAAATACCATCCAAACCCGCCGCCTTGCCGGCTTTCATCTCCCGCAAAGCTTTCACCACCTCTTCTCTGTTTACTAAACCATTCTCCCTGACCCTTTCACTTCGCACACCACTTCGACCAAAACACCCTATATCTGCCACTCTATCATCAAACACATTCAACAAACCTTCAAAATACTCACTCCATCTCCTTCTCACTTTACCACTATTTGTTATTACCTCCTTCCAAACCACCTTTTTATTCTCCCTAAGATTTAAAGATACTCTTTCACTCCAACTCTCATTTGTCCTCTTTTTCACCTCTTACACCATTCTCTTGACCTCAAGCCTCTTTCTTTTATGCATATTCAAGTCATTTGCACTATTTCCCTGCAAAAGTCGTACAAATGCCTCTCTCTTCTCTTTCACTAACAAACTTACTTCTTCATTCCACCACTCACCAC
Organism: Panulirus ornatus; assembly: GCF_036320965.1. Taxonomy (NCBI): domain Eukaryota; kingdom Metazoa; phylum Arthropoda; class Malacostraca; order Decapoda; family Palinuridae; genus Panulirus; species Panulirus ornatus. The sequence continues at coordinate 48,232,544 of NC_092242.1, read as the reverse complement.
CATTTCTAATCTGCCTTCCTCACACCTATCTCATGCCACAGAAATCTTTTGCGCAAGCCATCACTGCTTCCCTAAATATATCCCATTCCTCCTCCACTCCCCTTTCGTCATTTGCTCTCACCTTTTTCTATTCTGCACTCAATCATTCCTGGTATTTCCTCACACAAGTCTCCTTTCCAAGCTCACTTACTCTCATCGCTCTCTTCGCCACAACATTCTTTCTTCTTTTCTGAAAACCTCTACAAATCTTCACCTTCGCCTCCACAAGATAATGATCAGACATCCCTCCAGTTGACCCTCTCAGCTCATTAACATCCCAAAATCTCTGTTTCACGCGTTTATCAATTAACACGTAATCCAATAACGCTCTCTGGCTATCTCTCCTACTTGCATACGTATACTTATGTATATCTCTTTGTTTAAACCAGGCATTCCCATTCACCAGTCCTTTATCAGCACATAAATCTACAAGCTCTTCACCGTTTCCATTTACAACACTGAAAGCCCATGTACGCCAATTATTCCCTCAACTGCCACATTACTCACCTTTGCATTTAAATCACCCATCACTATAACCCGGTCTCGTGCATCAAATCTGCTGACACACTCACACAGCTGCTCCCAAAACACTTGCCTCTTATGATCTTCCTTATCATGAACATGTGCACAACGACCAATAATCACTCATCTCTCTCCATCCACTTTCAGTTTTACCCATATCAATCTAGAGTTTACTTTCTTACACTCTATCACATACTCCCACAACTCCTGCTTCAGGAACAGTGCTACTCCTTTCTTTGCTCTTGTCCTCTTACCAACCCCTGACTTTACTCCCAAGACATTCCCAAACCACTCTTCCCCTTTATCCTTGAGCTTCGTTTCACTCAGAGCCAAAACATCCAGGTTCCTTATTCTCATCTTGGTTACAGTCACACACATTTAGACACCCCAATCTGAGCCTTCGAGGAGGATGAGCACTCCCCGCATGACTCCTTCTGTTTCCCCTTTTAGAAAGTTAAAATTCAGGGAGGGAAGGGTTTCTAAGCCCCTACTCCCGTCACCTTTAGTCGCCTTCTACGACACGCGGGGAATGCGTGGGAAGAATTCTTTCTCCCCTATCCCCAGGGATATATATATATATATATATATATATATATATATATATATATATATATATATATATATATATATATATATATATATATATATATATATATATATATATATATATATATATATATGTAGATAGATAGATAGATAGATAGATATATAGAGAGATAGATAGATAGATAGACAGATAGATAGATGGATAGATAGATATATAAGTAGACAGATACATTACCCTCACCCATAATCGCTCCACTACCGCATGTCACACAGATATTATACAATATATCCTACAGGTATTCAATTAACTACACCTCCTGTCCCTCACAATATTAGTGGCAACAGACATCAGCACAGCTTGTGGCACCTCTCCCTACACACCTTGACAAAAAATCGAATACTTAACCTTACCTACCACAATGATGGTAAAGAAGGGTTGGACAATTTCGTAGCCGACCGCCGCTCCAGAGTTACTCCCAAAGATTTCACCTCTAAAACCCCCTAAGCTCTACAATGGAGTTTCCTCAAATGGCATTTTTTCTCTAACCCTCCTCAATATCTTCATCCATAAACTTCCAAACCTCCTTTAGACCAAAGTGTGAGGAGCCTCTCACATGAAAAAATCTTGAGACTAACATCACAACAATCTGACAACAGAGAATTAACATTAAACACCCAACTGTATATCAAGTTACTGGAACAGTGGCGTGTCCCCCAACAGAATGTCTGCATCTTTACAGAAGTCTTTGCTCACTCTTTTCACTACAGACTGACACGAGTCCAGCCTGAATCCTCCAATCACAATGAATGGCCAATACCTTTCTCTGTACGAAACACTAGCTGTCCTAGGCATCATATAAGACACACACACGTCATTCACTCTCCTCACCACAAACTTCAACGCAAAAGCCACAAACTCAATATCCAGAGAACAACTGGACAAGAGAAAGAATCCCACAGTATCCTCGACAACTACAAAGCAAAGGTCCTGGGTTCGAGTCCTTCCTGCTGGAGGGCATTCATTTCATATAAATTCGCCATTTCCCGGGTTATCGAGTTAACTTTAAGAACAGAGGACTGAGCCTTAGAGGGAATACCCTCACATGGCCCTCTTCTCTTAGCTATTTCTTTTAGAAAATCAAAATAGGGAGGGGAGGGTTTCCAGCCCCCGCTCCCTCCCGTTTTAGTCGCCTTGGACAGTCACTTGTTTATCAAATGGCGTTCTAGCTACGTCTCTTCATTGTATATCAACTGACTTTTATTTCTTTCTGATGTCTCTCCTATGAAGTGTTGATCTCTCTTCATGTAGTAGTCTCGACAGCGTGTTGTCCTTCATTCATTGATATAAATTTACGTATGTAAACCTAGGCACACTTGGCCTTCATACATGAACGGAGGTGAGACGTTTCATAGTCGTGTTAGCCTCCCTCCCTGGTGCCTCACTAGGCCTGCCAGCCTCCTGGTCGCCTCACATGTGTGTCAGTGTGATCCCCGGTGCGTCCTGTCCCACTATTCACTACGGTCGCCGCCTACGGGAGTATCGAAACCTGACACCGAAGAATCTGAACTTCTTTCGAACGGCAGAGCTTACATAGCTGTGGCTTAAGGCCTTGTTACAAGAGGTGGCATGAATTCAAACCACCGGCCGAGTAATTCTAACCCCCCAAGGCGTTTATATCGGCAGCCTCGGGATTTAAACGCCGGGACTCTCGAGGCTTGTCAACTGTGGCAACGAACTGAATAATAAACGCGAGTGAAATGAATATCGGTTTGGTTATCAAGTGAACTTCATAAAACTGTAACCCAGATGCGGCTCCAACTTTAAACGCGTTGCTCTCACCGTCTTTCGCGTTTCTTCATCATTTATCTCCTGCTCAAAAAGAGAAGGAAATGAAAATGTTGGCCCCCAGCTCATCTGAATACGGACGGTCTGGCCCAGGGCAATCAGACCCCATTGCGTTGAGTTCTTTAAACGCTTATACGCCGGTATAACCGGGTCATTTAAATTACCGGCATGCAAGATGTATTAAAAGCACAAGCGACCAGGATATTTGAAAAAGACGTGGGGTCACTTTTCATCTAATGGCTACTTAGCTTAATGTATAAGCATTAGCAGCCCCAACATGTGCCTGCCTCCACCACACAGTCCAAACATGTGCCTGCCTCCACCGTACAGCCCCAACACGTGACTGCCTCCACCGTACAGCCCCAACATGTGCCTGCCTCCACCGTGCAGCCCCCAACATGTGCCTGCCTCCACCATGCAGCACCCACACCCTGTGTGATGCCAGCACCCACACCCTGTGTGATGCCAGCACCCACACCCTGTGTGATGCCAGCACCCACACCCTGTGTGATACCAACACCCACACCCTGTGTGATGCCAGCACCCACACCCTGTGTGATGCCAGCACCCACACCCTGTGTGATGCCAGCACCCACACCCTGTGTGATGCCAACACCCACACCTGTGTGATGCCAGCACCCACACCCTGTGTGATGCCAGCACCCACACCCTGTGTGATAACCAACACCCACACCTGTGTGATGCCAACACCCACACCTGTGTGATGCCAACACCCACACCTGTGTGATGCCAACACCCACACCTGTGTGATGCCAGCACCCACACCCTGTGTGATACCAACACCCACACCCTGTGTGATACCAACACCCACACCCAGTGTGATACCAACACCCACACCTGTGTGATACCAACACCCACCACCCTGTGTGATGCCAGCACCCACACCCTGTGTGATACCAACACCCAACACCCTGTGTGATACCAACACCCACACCCTGTGTGATGCCAGCACCCACACCCTGTGTGATGCCAGCACCCACACCCTGTGTGATGCCAGCACCCACACCCTGTGTGATGCCAACACCCACACCCTGTGTGATACCAACACCCACACCTGTGTGATGCCAACACCCACACCTGTGTGATACCAACACCACACCCTGTGTGATGCCAACACCCACACCTGTGTGATGCCAGCACCCACACCCTGTGTGATGCCAGCACCCACACCCTGTGTGATACCAACACCCACACCTGTGTGATGCCAACACCCACACCCTGTGTGATGCCAGCACCCACACCCTGTGTGATGCCAGCACCCACACCCTGTGTGATGCCAGCACCCACACCCTGTGTGATGCCAGCACCCACACCCTGTGTGATGCCAACACCCACACCCTGTGTGATGCCAGCACCCACACCCTGTGTGATGCCAGCACCCACACCCTGTGTGATACCAACACCCACACCCTGTGTGATACCAACACCCACACCCTGTGTGATGCCAGCACCCACACCCTGTGTGATACCAACACCCACCACCCTGTGTGATGCCAACACCCACACCCTGTGTGATGCCAGCACCCACACCCTGTGTGATGCCAACACCCACACCCTGTGTGATGCCAGCACCCACACCCTGTGTGATGCCAGCACCCACACCCTGTGTGATACCAACACCCACCACCCTGTGTGATGCCAGCACCCACACCCTGTGTGATGCCAACACCCACACCCTGTGTGATACCAACACCACACCCTGTGTGATGCCAGCACCCACACCCTGTGTGATGCCAGCACCCACACCCTGTGTGATGCCAGCACCCACACCCTGTGTGATGCCAACACCCACACCTGTGTGATGCCAACACCCAACACCCTGTGTGATACCAACACCACACCCTGTGTGATGCCAGCACCCACACCCTGTGTGATGCCAGCACCCACACCCTGTGTGATGCCAACACCCACACCCAGTGTGATACCAACACCCACACCCTTGTGATACCAACACCCACACCCTGTGTGATGCCAACACCCAACACCCTGTGTGATACCAACACCACACCCTGTGTGATGCCAACACCCACACCCAGTGTGATACCAACACCCACACCCAGTGTGATACCAACACCACACCCTGTGTGATGCCAACACCCACACCCAGTGTGATACCAACACCCACCACCCTGTGTGATGCCAGCACCCACACCCTGTGTGATGCCAGCACCCACACCCTGTGTGATGCCAGCACCCACACCCTGTGTGATGCCAGCACCCACACCCTGTGTGATGCAGCACCCACACCCTGTGTGATGCAGCACCCACACCCTGTGTGATGCCAGCACCCACACCCTGTGTGATACCAACACCCACCACCCTGTGTGATGCCAGCACCCACACCCTGTGTGATGCCAACACCCACACCCTGTGTGATGCCAGCACCCACACCCTGTGTGATGCCAACACCCACACCTGTGTGATGCCAACACCCACACCCTGTGTGATGCCAGCACCCACACCCTGTGTGATGCCAGCACCCACACCCTGTGTGATGCTAACACCCACACCCTGTGTGATGCCAACACCCACACCTGTGTGATGCCAACACCCAACACCCTGTGTGATACCAACACCCACACCCTGTGTGATGCCAGCACCCACACCCTGTGTGATGCCAGCACCCACACCCTGTGTGATGCAGCACCCACACCCTGTGTGATGCCAGCACCCACACCCTGTGTGATGCAGCACCCACACCCTGTGTGATGCCAACACCCACACCCTGTGTGATACCAACACCCACACCCTGTGTGATACCAACACCCACACCTGTGTGATGCCAACACCCACACCCTGTGTGATGCCAGCACCCACACCCTGTGTGATGCCAGCACCCACACCCTGTGTGATGCCAGCACCCACACCCTGTGTGATGCCAGCACCCACACCCTGTGTGATGCCAGCACCCACACCCTGTGTGATGCCAACACCCACACCCTGTGTGATACCAACACCCACCACCCTGTGTGATGCCAACACCCACACCTGTGTGATACCAACACCCACCACCCTGTGTGATGCCAACACCCAACACCCTGTGTGATACCAACACCACACCCTGTGTGATGCCAGCACCCACACCCTGTGTGATACCAACACCACACCCTGTGTGATGCCAGCACCCACACCCTGTGTGATGCCAGCACCCACACCCTGTGTGATGCCAGCACCCACACCCTGTGTGATGCCAGCACCCACACCCTGTGTGATGCCAGCACCCACACCCTGTGTGATGCCAGCACCCACACCCTGTGTGATGCCAGCACCCACACCCTGTGTGATGCCAGCACCCACACCCTGTGTGATGCCAGCACCCACACCCTGTGTGATGCCAGCACCCACACCCTGTGTGATGCCAGGCCAGCACCCACACCTGTGTGATACCAACACCCACACCCTGTGTGATACCAACACCCACACCCTGTGTGATACCAACACCCACACCCTGTGTGATGCCAGCACCCACACCCTGTGTGATACCAACACCCACACCCTGTGTGATACCAACACCCACACCCTGTGTGATGCCAACACCCACACCCTGTGTGATACCAACACCCACACCCTGTGTGATACCAACACCCACACCCTGTGTGATGCTAACACCCACACCCTGTGTGATGCCAACACCCACACCCAGTGTGATACCAACACCCACACCCTGTGTGATACCAACACCCACACCCTGTGTGATACCAACACCCACACCCTGTGTGATGCCAACACCCACACCCTGTGTGATACCAACACCCACACCCTGTGTGATACCAACACCCACACCCTGTGTAATGCCAACACCCACACCCTGTGTGATACCAACAGCCACACCCTGTGTGATGCCAGCACCCACACCCTGTGTGATGCCAACACCTTGCCTGATGTGCCCTGACCTCTGTACCACTAGTCGTACCTTCCTTTGGGATACATCATTTATTACATTATCCATAAAGCACTGTGTTGTTGATGTTGTTGTTGTTGTTGTTACTCGTGTTCCCGGACTCGTCTCTCAGTCTATCAGTAAACATAAGTAAAATGTAATTCTTAGGGAACATTGTAAACTCCTAAGTCAGGACTGTGACATTTCCTTGGGCGGCTGCTAACATGTGAGGTGTAAGAGGGTGACGGGCAACACTTCAGCACTCCTGGGTTAGGAGGATAGTACTTTCCTGGGTGGCTGTAGTGGACAGCCCACTGACACAGAGGGTGAGCGGTGGTTCCAAGCATCACTTCACCACTCTTAAGTCAGGGAGGTAATACTTCCTGGGGCGGCTGCTGTCTGCAACTTACTACTTACAAGAAATCAACAGAATGCGCAGATCTTTCACACGTGTGTCACACAACACATAACCTTCATGCCACCATCACCACCCAGGCCGCCTCTCATACCGCGCTCTCCAGGTCTGTACCGACGCCAGACACACCAGGCCCAGGAGAGGGTGATGCTGCAGCAGTGAGGCAACACAACACGCACCTTCATCATTCCAACACAAGACCCGCAAGTATTAAGCGCTCCCGTGATTATTTGCGTATTTAAAAACGTGCAGGCGTTCCCCAAAGACTGTTGCTAGACTGGGTTCTATTTCCTCGGGGAAAAACTGGTATTTACGAAGGAATAATATATTCTGTTTACTGATGATTATGTCATATACCTCAGGCATCACTACTACCACCCTTGTTGTTACTATACATATATACATATATAAATATATATATCTTTTCTTTTTTTTCTTTCGTACTATTCGCCATTTCCCGCGTTAGCGAGGTAGCGTTAAGAACAGAGGACTGGGCCTCTGAGGGAATATCCTCACCTGGCCCCCTTCTCTGTTCCATCTTTTGGAAAATTGAAAAAAACGAGAGGGGAGGATTTCCAGCCCCCGCTCCCTCCCCTTTTAGTCGCCTTCTACGACACGCAGGGAATACATGGGAAGTATTCTTTCTCCCCTATCCCCAGGGATAATATATATATATATATATATATATATATATATATATATATATATATATATATATATATATATATATATATATATATATATATTATACAAGAAGCTCAAGGTGACAATTTCACTTGTGCAGAATCCCAAGTCAAATCAAAAATTTCCTGTTTTTTCTATAAGACTTGAGACTAAAAGCTTGAATAACACGTTACATACTACCATGCTTTTTGCAGGTGATTATACTTATGATGAAAAGTAGTTTTCTTTTGAAAAAGTTCATCAAATACATACACTAAAAAAAATATTTTCTTGAGCAGATTTAGTATAAACATTTGTAGACATAACTCTTTTACACAGGTTTTGAGTATGGAGACACTGAATGTGTTGAGAAAAAGAAGTTCCCCAAGATACTGCTATTTGGAAAGAGGCCAAAATTATTAACAATCTGACAGTCACACTGATGATCCTGAAAGCTCTCCCAGTCTGGACATCTGCAAGCAGGTAAAACCCCCTGTCCTGCATGCTCTACAGCTTCTACCATGAGCCAAACAGCACGATAATGACTACAAATTTGCTCCACTTTCTCTGGAAAGTACCAACGTTGGCATCCTGGCTGTGACAGTCCTCCATTAGCATAAAAGTCGATATGACCAGGAGGAGAATGAGATCCTACTGGGGAAGTTCGAATGTTGACTACAAGATCAGCATCTCCAGCATCAAGAAACTCTGTATTAGTTCTAGGTGGGAGCCAGGGATATGATGCATCTATACCAGTAATTCTTCCAAGAGTTCCTGTTTGAATCCTCTCACCAACAAGCCCACTGATTCTCCCACCCAAGCTGAGCCCTATCACATGGACATTAGCCAATCTGACAACTTTTTCTTCAACTAGCAAATCAATTAAGTGTGTTGTGACGCCTGCAATGTGTCTGACATTGCCAATCATATATGGGCGGGAAATGGTTGTCAGGTCCCAGTAGTCCACAAGAATCACAACACTCTTTGAATCATGAGCCAATAGTGCTGGTACAATATATATATATATATATATATATATATATATATATATATATATATATATATATATATATATATATATATATATATATATATATATATATATATATATATATATGAAGTCTGTTGGGGATGAGAGAGCTTGGGAAGTGAGTCAGTTGTTGTTCGCTGATGATACAGCGCTGGTGGCTGATTCATGTGAGAAACTGCAGAAGCTGGTGACTGAGTTTGGTAAAGTGTGTGAAAGAAGAAAGTTAAGAGTAAATGTGAATAAGAGCAAGGTTATTAGGTACAGTAGGGTTGAGGGTCAAGTCAATTGGGAGGTAAGTTTGAATGGACCAAAACTGGAGGAAGTAAAGTGTTTTAGATATCTGAGAGTGGATCTGGCAGCGGATGGAACCATGGAAACGGAAGTGGATCATAGGGTGGGGGAGGGGGCGAAAATTTCTGGGAGCCTTGAAGAATGTATGGAAGTCGAGAACATTATCTCGGAAAGCAAAAATGGGTATGTTTGAAGAAATAGTGGTTCCAACAATGTTGTATGGTTGCGAGGCGTGGGCTATTGATAGAGTTGTGCGCAGGAGGATGGATGTGCTGGAAATGAGATGTTTGAGGACAATGTGTGGTGTGAGGTGGTTTGATCGAGTAAGTAACGTAAGGGTAGGAGAGATGTGTGGAAATAAAAAGAGCGTGGTTGAGAGAGCAGAAGAGGGTGTCTTGAAATGGTTTGGTCACATGGAGACAATGATTGGGGAAAGATTGACCAAGAGGATATATGTGTCGGAGGTGGAGGGAACGAGGAGAAGTGGGAGACCAAATTGGAGGTGGAAAGATGGAGTGAAAAAGATTTTGTGTGATCGGGGCCTGAACATGCAGGAGGGTGAAAGGAGGGCAAGGAATAGAGTGAATTGGATCGATGTGGTATACCGGGGTTGACGTGCTGTCAGTGGATTGGATCAGGGCATGTGAAGCGTCTGGGGTAAACCATGGAAAGCTGTGTAGGTATGTATATTTGCATGTGTGGACGTATGTATATACATGTGTATGGGGGTGGGTTGGGCCATTTCTTTCGTCTGTTTCCTTGCGCTACCTCGCAAACGCGGGAGACAGCGACAATGCAAAAAAAAGAAAAGAAAAAATATATTTATATATTTATATATATATATATATATATATATATATATGTATATATATATATATATATATATATATATATATATATATATATATATAAATATATATATATATATATATATATATATATATATATATATTGAGATGTATAGATATGTATATTGTGCATCGGTGGACATGTATGTATATACATGTGTATGTGGGCGGGTTGGGCCGTTCTTTCGTCTGTTTCCTTGCGCTACTTCGCTAACGCGGGAGACAGCGACAAAGCAAAATAAAATAAGATAAATAAATATATATATATATATATATATATATATATATATATATATATATATATATATATATATATATATATATATATGTATATATACATATATATATATATATATATATATATATATATATATATATATATATATATATATATATATATATATATATATATATATATTTTTTTTTTTTTTTTTTTTTTTCATACTTTGTCGCTGTCTCCCGCGTTTGCGAGGTAGCGCAAGGAAACAGACGAAAGAAATGGCCCAACCCCCCCCCATACACATGTACATACGTCCACACACGCAAATATACATACCTACACAGCCTTCCATGGTTTACCCCAGACGCTTCACATGCCTTGATTCAATCCACTGACAGCACGTCAACCCCTGTATACCACATCGCTCCAATTCACTCTATTCCTTGCCCTCCTTTCACCCTCCTGCATGTTCAGGCCCCGATCACACAAAATCTTTTTTCACTCCATATATATATATATACATATATATATATATATATATATATTGGAAAGAATCACAATTTTGCGCGTGATCAAGATATTCCTATGAGTCCACGGGGAAAATGAAACACGAGAAGTTCCCAAGTGGACTTTCGTGTAATAATCACATCATCAGGGGAAACACAAGAGAGAAATGTAACAGTCAGTTGATATACATCGAAGGGACGAAGCTAGGACCATCGATGTATATTAGCTGACTGTTATATTTCTCTCTTTTGGAGGTGGAGGGATATATATATATATGTATATATATATATATATATATATATATATATATATATATATATATATATATATATATATATATATATATAAATATATATATATGTATATATATATATATATATATATATATATATATATATATATATATATATATATATATATATATATATATATATATATATATATATATATATATATATATATATACATATATATATATATCCCTCCACCTCCAATTTGGTCTCCCATTTCTCCTCGTTCCCTCCACCTCTGACACATATATCCTCTTGGTCAATCTTTCCCCAATCATTCTCTCCATGTGACCAAACCATTTCAAAACACCCTCTTCTGCTCTCTCAGCCACACTCTTTTTATTTCCACACATCTCTCTCACCCTTGCATTACTTACTCGATCAAACCACCTCACACCACATATTGTCCTCAAACATCTCATTTCCAGCACATCCACTCTCCTGCGCACAACTCTATCCATAGCCCACGCCTCGCAACCATACAACATTGTTGGAACCACTATTCCTTCAAACATACCCATTTTTGCTTTCCGAGATAATGTTCTCGACTTCCAAACATTCTTCAAGGCTCCCAGAATTTTCGCCCCCTCCCCCACCCTATGATTCACTTCCGCTTCCATGGTTCCATCCGCTGCCAGATCCACTCCCAGATATCTAAAACACTTCACTTCCTCCAGCTTTTCTCCATTCAAACTTACCTCCCAATTGACTTGACCCTCAACCCTACTGTACCTAATGACCTTGCTCTTATTCACATTTACTCTTAACTTTCTTCTTTCACACACTTTACCAAACTCAGTCACCAGCTTCTGCAGTTTCTCACATGAATCAGCCACCAGCGTTGTATCATCAGCGAACAACAACTGACTCACTTCCCAAGCTCTCTCATCCACAACAGACTGCATACTTGCCCCTCTTTCCAAAACTCTTGCATTCACCTCCCTAACAACCCCATCCATAAACAAATTAAACAACCATGGAGACATCACACACCCCTGCCGCAAAACCTACATTCACTGAGAACCAATCACTTTCCTCTCTTCCTACACGTACACATGCCTTACATCCTCGATAAAAACTTTTTCACTGCTTCTAACAACTTGCCTCCCACACCATATATTCTTAATACCTTCCACAAAGCATCTCTATCAACTCTATCATATGCCTTCTCCAGATCCATAAATGCTACATACAAATCTATTTGTTTTTCTAAGTATTTCTCGCATATATTCTTCAAAGTAAACACCTGATCCACACATCCTCTACCACTTCTGAAACCACACTGCTCTTCCCCAATCTGATGCTCTGTACATTCCTTCACCTCTCAATCAATACCCTCCCATATAATTTACCAGGAATACTCAACAAAATATATATACATATATATATATATATATATATATATATATATATATATATATATATATATATATATATATATATATATATATATATATATGTGTGTGTGTGTGTGTGTGTGTGTGTGTGTGTGTGTATAAAGGCTCAGATTGGGGTGTCTAAATGTGTGTGGATGTAACCAAGATGGGAAAAAAGGAGAGATAAGTAGTATGTTTGACGAAAGGAACCTGGATGTTTTGGCTCTGAGTGAAACGAAGCTCAAGGGTAAAGGTTTTGCCAATATTTTGGGAGTAAAGTCAGGGGTTGGTGAGAGGACAAGAGCAAAGGAAGGAGTAGCACTATTCCTAAAACAGGAGTTGTGGGAGTATGCGATAGAGTGTAAGAAAGTAGGCTCTAGATTGATATGGGTAAAACTCAAAGTAGATGAAGAGAGATGGGTGATTTTGGTGCCTATGCACCTGGGTATGAAAAGAAAGATCATTAGAGGTAAGTGTTTTGGGAGCAGCTGAGTGAGAGTGTTAGCAGTTTTGATGAACGAGACCAGGTTATAGTGATGGGTGATTTGAATGCGAAGGTGAGTGATGTGGCAGTTGAGGGAATAACTGGTGTACATGGGGTTTTCAGTGTTGTAAATGGAAATGCTGAAGAGCTTGTAGATTTGTGTGCTGAAAAAGGACTGGTGATTGGGAATACCTGGTTTAAAAAGAGAGACTTACATAAGTATACGTATGTAAGTAGGAGAGGTGGCCAGAGAGCGTTATTGGATTACGTGTTAATTTATAGGTGCGTGAAACTGAGACTTTTGGATGTTAATGTGTTAAGAGGCGAAGGTGAGGATTTGTAGAGGTTTTCAGAAAAGAAGAGAGAATGTTGGGGTGAAGAGAGTGGTGAAACCAAGTGAGCTTGGGAAGGAGACTTGTGAGAAAGTACCAGAAGAGACTGAGTGCAGAATGGAAAAAAGTGAGAACAAAAGACGTAAGGGGAGTGGTTGAAGAATGGAATATATTTAGTGAAGCAGTGATGGCTTGCGCAAACGATGCTTGTGGCATGAGAAGCACGGGATGTGGGCAGATTAGAAAGGGTAGTGAGTGGTGGGATGAAGAAGTAAGATCATGATCGTAAGTGAAAGAGAAGAGAGAGGCATTTGGACAATTTTTGCAGGGAAATACTTCACATGACTGGTAGATGTATAAAAGAGACAGGAGGTCAAGAGAAAGGTGCAAGAGGTGAAAAAGTGGGCAAATGAGAGTTGGGGTGAGAGAGTATCATTAAATTTTAGGGAGGATAAAAAGATGTTTTGGAAGTAGGTAAATAAAGTGCTTAAGACAAGAGAACACATGAGAGCACCGGTGAAGGAGGCTAATGGGGAGGTGATAACAAGTAGTGGTGATGTGAGAAGGAGATGGAGTGAGTATTTTGAGGGTTTGTTGAATGTGTTGGATGACAGAGTGGCAGATATAGGGTGTTTTGGTCGAGGTGGTTTGCGACATGAGAGGTAAGGGAGAATGATTTGGTAAACAGGGAAGAGGTAGTAAAAGTTTTGCGGAAGATGAAAGCCGGCAGGGCGGCGAGTTTGGTTGGTAATGCACTGGAATTTATCAAAAAAGGGGATGACTGTGTTGTTGACTGGTTGGTAAGGATATGTAATGTATGTATGGCTCACTGTGAAGTGCCTGAGGACTGGCGGAATGCATGCATAGTGCCATTGTACAAAGGCAAAGGGGATAAAGGTGAGTGTTCAAATTACAGAGGCATTAGTTTTTGAGTATTACTGTGAAATTATATGGGAGGGTATTGGCTGAGAGGTAGAAGGCAAGTACAGAGCATCAGATTGGGAAGAGCGGTGTGGTTTCAGAAGTGGTAGAGGATGTGTGTATCAGGTGTTTTCTTTGAAGAATGAATGTGAGAAATACTTAGAAAAAACATGGATTTGTATGTAGAATATATGGATCTGGAGAAGGCATACGATAGAGTTGATAGAGATGTTCTCTGAAAGGTATTAAGAATATATAGTGTGGGAGGCAAGTAGCTAGAAGCAGTTAAAAGTTTTTAATGAGGATGTTAGGCATGTGTACGAGTAGGAAGAGAGGAAAGTGATTGGTTCTCACTGAATGTTGGTTTGCGTCAGGGGTGCATGATGCCTTCATGGTTGTTTGATTTGTTTATGGATGGGGTTGTTAGGGATGTGAATGCAAGAGTTTTGGAGAGAGGGGCAAGTATGCAGTCTGCTGTGGATGAGGGGGTTTGGGAAGTGAGTCAGTTGCTCGCTGATGATACAGCGCTGGTGGCTTATTCGGGTGTGAAACTGCAGAAGCTGGTGACTGAGGTTGGTTAAGTGTATGAAAGAAGAAAGCTGAGAATAAATGTGAATAAGAGCAAGGTTATTAGGTACAGTAGGGTTGAGGGGCAAGTCAATTGGGAGGTAAGTTTGAATAGAGAAAAACTGGAGGAAGTGAAGTGTTTTAGATATCTGGGAGTGGATTTGGCAGTGGATGGAACCATGGAAACGGAGGTGAGTCACAGGGTGGGGGAGGGTACGAAAGTTCTGGGAACGTTGAGAAATGTTGGCCAGACTGGTAAGGATCTTTCTGTCAGACTTAAGCAACATAGATATGGTATAAGAACGGGACAAGAATCAAATGCCTTGTTTAAACACGTTAAACTGTATGATCATTGTATTGATTGGAGTAATGCCATCTCAGTTGTTAACTGTGACTCGATTCTCACGAGAAATATCATTGAATCTTCTATTATCAAATGCACAAAGAATTATAATCTTAATATTAGTGATGGTCTATACAAATTGAATAACTTTATTGTTGATAAAATTTGTAAAACGATAAGTTTATGATACGCTCATTGTCTGTCTTGGACAATCGTATGTTTATTATATGGCGTCCTAGCTTCGTCTCTTCGATGTATATCAACTGACTCATGATTCTGTCTTATGCCTCCCCTGATGATGTGATTATTACACGAAAGTGCACTTGGGAACATATCGTGTTTCATTTTCCCCGTGGACTCATAGGAACATCTTGATCACGCGCAAAATTGTGATCCTTTCCAATATATATATATATATATATATATATATATATATATATATATATATATATATATATATATATATATATATATTAAATGATTATATGACCAGAGGAGATGCGAGAAAGAAATGTAAGTCAGTTGATATACAACGAAGAGACGTAGCTAGGACGCCATTTGGCAAACAAGTGACTACCTGAATACCTTCAGTCGGCCACTAGGCTGGAGGAAAGAAGCAGACAACCTGACCGATCAAGTATCCACACATTTATATAGAGCCATCGTGGCTCTCCACTGGTCCACTTCCCCAGATATCATCAATTAACCAGAAGTGGCTTGTTAAATAATTCACTTAGAGTATGGAGGTCACACAACCATTAACAACGTGCAACCTTCACTGAACGTAGACCTTGTTTGTATGACCTTGTTGTCTGTGAACTTAGTTTGTGGAACTTGACGGTGCCTGGGGGACTGGCCCACTGGAGGATGACGAGGCCTATATTATGGGCACAGACGAATATCTGGTTCCTTTCTTGTAGTGTGGTCCAGCGAATAACATTCCTGCCTCGGTGGTCCAGGGTTCGAGGCTCACTGGTGGAGGTGATCTACGGGAGGGTGTGTTGTTACGCACACTTCCTTTGTTAAGGATGAATGTCAATGTTATCCATACCCTAGTATCTTCGCTGAATGTCATTCTACGTTTCACATATGTAATTCTTCATCATATAACTTATATTTACCTTGCGTGACCTGTCGATATATTTTCGTACACTCGTACCCACCAAGGTTTCCCATCAGCCTTTTATGATATGTGTAGCTTACTGAGGATGGATCAGACAGATCGGGAACCTCTTGTGAAGAATGCAACGCGGAAATGAAACTTGGCATGTGCAATGTATCCTGGGAATAAAACGTGGAATTTGCAAGGCAACCGGGGAATGAAACGTGATATGCGTAATGCAACCCGAGAATGAAACGTGATATGCGTAATGCAACCCGAGAATGAAACGTGATATGCGTAATGCAACCCGAGAATGAAACGTGATATGCGTAATGCAACCCGAGAATGAAACGTGATATGCGTAATGCAACCCGAGAATGAAACGTGGCATAAAGTTCGACGATCAGAGCTGCTCTGGTCTCGACCTTCGTATTAAGAATCCGCTTCCCAGGATGAAATTCTTGCTGACTATATGTTATTGTTTTCTTCACATGGATATTGACTTAGTTCATAAATCGCCTGCGTGTTGGACAAGACACATGAGGCCAGTGGCTTGTGTGTGTGTGTGAGAGTAACTTGGGTCAGACGTCTGTGCCATGATCCCTGAAACAACAGGATCAAAATTCCACTCAACCTGGACGTCTCAGGTGTACAATGACTGGCTGTTGAGTGTCTCAGGTGAACAATGACTGGCTGTTGAGTGTCTCAGGTGCACAATGACTGGCTGTTGAGTGTCTCAGGTGTACAATGACAGGCTGTCGTGTGTCTCAGGTGTACAATGACTGGCTGTTGAGTGTCTCAGGTGAACAATGACTGGCTGTTGAGTGTCTCAGGTGCACAATGACTGGCTGTCGTGTGTCTCAGGTGTACAATGACTGGCTGTTGAGTGTCTCAGGTGTACAATGACTGGCTGTCGTGTGTCTCAGGTGTACAATGACTGGCTGTCGTGTGTCTCAGGTGTACAATGACTGGCTGTTGTGTGTCTCAGGTGAACAATGACTGGCTGTTGAGTGTCTCAGGTGTACAATGACTGGCTGTCGTGTGTCTCAGGTGTACAATGACTGGCTGTTGAGCGTCTCAGGTGCACAGTGACTGGCTGTTGAGTGTCTCAGGTGTACAGTGACTGGCTGTTGAGATGTACTAACGACAGATCGTATGGCGGAGCAGGCAAGTGGGGTCACCCGCCCCAAGCTGGGGTGGGTGACCCTTGCTTCGTCTACCGTCGCCCTCAACCCTTGGGTAGGTCTGGCAGGAGAGGTGGGCAGGCTCATGATGGCGGTCTGTACACTCATATTGTAATCAGCCATCATCACCTGCCCAGCCACGCCAACACCACGGGTCATCGTCAACACCTCCACCACGTCATCAACACACGTCCCACATCATCATCACTACATCTTCATCATCAACACCTAAAATTGTACTGCAATATCTACAACTATACCACATCATCAACACCTAACACTTGTATACTAAATCATCAACAGCTAACACTTGTATACTACATCATCATAAATGATACATCAAGATCTTTACGTCATCAACACCTCCATCTGCTCTACATCACCAACACCTCTAGTACAACATATGCATCTGCATGTTATCAACATTTCCAATAAAACATTAACATCTTCACTGTACCATCAACACCTACACTACAACATCAACACTTGCACGAAATCATCAACATCTGCACTACATTAGCAACACCCGCACTATCATATAGAATTCTGCTCTATAACATCATCATCATCTGCACTACATCAACAGCACTTGCGCTACATCATCAACACCTGCACTACAACATTAACATCTACATTACAACATCAACATGCACTACGTCAACATCTGCAATACAACGTTAACACATGCACTACAACATTAATACATGCACTACAACATCAACACGTGTATTATATCAACACCTACACATCATCACTAGCTGCGTTTCATTTTCAACACCTGTACGACATTAGTACCAGCACATCATCAACATCTGCATTATGGCATCAATACTTGCACTATGGCATCAATGCTTGCACTACAACTTCAGTATCTGCCATACATCAACACTTGCACTATATCATCATCATCATCATCGGCACTACAGCAACACTTCTTGCAAAACATCGTTAGCACCTGCACTACAACATCAACACCTGCACTACAACATCAACACCTGCACTGCAACATCAACACCTGCACTACAACATCAACACCAGCACTACAACATCAACACCTGCACTACAACATCAACACCTGCACTACAACATCAACACCTGCACTACAACATCAACACCAGCACTACAACATCAACACCTGCACTACAACATCAACACCTGCACTACAAAACCAACACCTGCACTGCTGCAGAACGACGCAGTGATGGATATAAAACCCAATTAAACCTGCAAATTGGAGGCAATTAGCACAATGTCCAATGTAAGAAATTGGGTTCAGCGCCGACATTGTCATGGCCGACTCTGGCGAATGTGATTCAGGCCAGTGTTCTCCCTACCGGATGACGTCAGGGAGTTAGGGAGGCAGAGAGGGTATGCCAGTGTGGTCCGGGAGGACGCCTTCTCTCCTCACTACCTTACTTAACCTGGACGACGTCCAAGAGAATTGATTTGTGCTACTGCATATATATATATATATATATATATATATATATATATATATATATATATATATATATATATATATATATATATATATATATATATATATATATATATATATATATATATATTCATGTGAGAAACTGCAGAAGCTGGTGACTGAGTTTGGTAAAGTGTGTGGAAGAAGAAAGTTAAGAGTAAATGTGAATAAGAGCAAGGTTATTAGGTACAGTAGGGTTGAGGGTCAAGTCAATTGGGAGGTGAGTTTGAATGGAGAAAAACTGGAGGAAGTGAAGTGTTTTAGATATCTGGGAGTGGATCTGGCAGCGGATGGAACCATGGAAGCGGAGGTGGATCATAGGGTGGGGGAGGGGGCGAAAATTCTGGGAGCCTTGAAGAATGTGTGGATGTCGAGAACATTATCTCGGAAAGCAAAAATGGGTATGTTTGAAGGAATAGTGGTTCCAACAATGTTGTATGGTTGCGAGGCGTGGGCTATGGATAGAGTTGTGCGCAGGAGGATGGATGTGCTGGAAATGAGATGTTTGAGGACAATGTGTGGTGTGAGGTGGTTTGATCGAGTGAGTAACGTAAGGGTAAGAGAGATGTGTGGAAATAAAAAGAGCGTGGTTGAGAGAGCAGAAGAGGGTGTTTTGAAGTGGTTTGGGCACATGGAGAGGATGAGTGAGGAAAGATTGACCAAGAGGATATATGTGTCGGAGGTGGAGGGAACGAGGAGAAGAGGGAGACCAAATTGGAGGTGGAAAGATGGAGTGAAAAAGATTTTGTGTGATCGGGGCCTGAACATGCAGGAGGGTGAAAGGAGGGCAAGGAATAGAGTGAATTGGAGCGATGTGGTATACCGGGGTTGACGTGCTGTCAGTGGATTGAATCAAGGCATGTGAAGCGTCTGGGGTAAACCATGGAAAGCTGTGTAGGTATGTATATTTGCGTGTGTGGACGTATGTATATACATGTGTATGGGGGGGGGTTGGGCCATTTCTTTCGTCTGTTTCCTTGCGCTACCTCGCAAACGCGAGAGACAGCGACAAAGTATAATAATAAAATAAAAATATATATTTAAAATTTTTCTAAGCGCTTTCGTGTACTTCTCATCTTCAGAAGCAAATAATAAAGAATCTCAGATGGAGGAAAATATACAGAGCCCAGTAGATGTTACCAGGATCAAATCTTACACATGTAAGATGTGATCCTGGTAACATCTACTGAACTCTCTGTTCATAATATTTCCATAGCGTGTTCTGGATGTCCGGCCACATATTATGGCGATACAGGACAAGGTATTGACAAAAGGATCAGCGAACATAAAGCTGATGTACGTCATCAGAGGACATTGAATGCGTCTCTTGTCCACATAGATAAGCACGGACACCTTCCAAAGTGGCAAGAGGAGAATATAATGCAAGAGGAATTGAACAAGCAGGTAAAACAAAGCGTGAAAGCTGCCTACATGTGCGCGGACGCAGTGATAAACATTCATGATGGCTTAAAACTTAGGGACGGACCAGCGGCAATGATGTTGGTCACAGAAAGCAGGGGAACACGGCAGAGGAATGTGGAACACGGCCGCCCCAGGATAAGGAACGGGAAGCGGCATCCGGAGAGGTAGCACTTTCATGCGGGGATATTTCGACTTTTATCTTTGTGTCTTACTCAGATTCTCTGATGGAGGCTTCTGCGCAGATGAATTTGTATGTAGCATTTATGGATCTGGAGACGGCATATGATAGAGTTGACAGAGATGCTCTGTGGAAGGTATTAAGAGTATATGGTGTGGGAGGCAAGTAGCTGGAAGCAGTGAAAAGTGTTTATCGAGGGTGTAAGGCAAGTGTACAAGTAGGAAGAGAGGAAAGTAGTTGGTTCTCAGTGAATATCTGCTTGCGTCAGGGGTGCGTGATGTCGCCATGGTTGTTTGATTTGTTTATGGAGGGGGTTGTTAGGGAGGTGAATGCAAGAGTTTTGGAGAGAGGTTCAAGTATGCAGTCTGTTGTGGATGATATTGCTTGTTGTTCGGTGATGATACAGCGCTGGTGGCTGATTCAGGTGAGAAACTGCAGAAGCTGGTGACTGAGTTTGGCAAAGTGTGTGAAAGAAGAAAGCTGAGAGTAAATTTGAATAAGAGTAAGGTTATTAAGTTCAGTTGGGTTGAGGGACAAAATAATTGGGAGGTAAGTTTGAATGGAAAAAACTGGAGGAAGTGAAGTGTTTTAGATATCTGGGAGTGGATTTAGCAGTAGATGGAACCATGGAAGCGAATGAGAGTCACAGGGTGGGGGAGAGGGCGAAGGTTCTGGGAGCGTTGAAGAATGTGTGGAAGGCGAGAACGTTATCTCGGAGAGCAAATATTGGTATGTTTGAAGGAATAGTGGTTTCAACAATGTTATATGGTTGTGAAGCATGGGCCATAGATAGGGTTGTGTGGAGGTAGGTGGATGTGTTGGAAATGAGATGTTTGAGGACAGTATGTGGTGTGAAGTGGTTTGATCAAGTAATAAAAGGGGTAAGAGAGATGTGTGTTAATAAAGAGTGTGGTTGAGAGAGCAGAAGCGGGTGTATTGAATTGGTTTGGTCACATGGAGAGAATGAGTGAGGAAAGATTGACAAAAAGTATACATGTGTCAGAGGTGGAGGGAACGAGAAGTGGGAGACCATATTGGAGGTGGAAGGATGGAGTGAAAAAGATTTTGAGTCATCGGGGCCTGAACATGCAGGAAGGTGAAAGGCGTGCAAGGAATAGAATGAATTGGAACGATGTGGTATACCGGGATCTACATGCTGCCGACGTTCTTCCAGTCCTCATCTGAACACCTTCCTGACCTGACCTGAGTGGCGTCACGGGGACAGATGGCCCCTGCCAATGCATCACAGGGTGACCTTTGCTTACAGATAACCCTGACTGGAGATCACAATGTGAATAACTTTGCCTCCCAACCTGAATTAATGCCTGGCCATCGTGAGGAAGACAGTAGTAGTAATTATTTACTTTCGTTACACCAGCTTGATACTCGTCTTTTCGATTTTTCCATGAAATGAAGAGTTATTGTAATTATCGGGAAGTGAACAAATTGGGGGAAAGAAAATGAGAATGATGGGGGAAAAAAATGGTACTTCAAGCGCGAATCAGCCTTCACACTGCCCACCCTATGATGTCGTGTTCCAGTGATGTTCCTTGTCTTTGCATCGAAGTCCGAGTGGGGTAGTCTTTTAAAAGATCTTAAAGGTTTTTACATGAACTGACTTAATTTTGTGATTACTGAATTAGTTACATATCTTAAGTCATTTCGGTTTTGATATCGATTCTGTGTAAGATGCACATAACGCAAGACATTGGTTGCATTGTGGCTATCATGCTTCATTCCTTGGTTATATTGTACATTGGGCATACCATGTTTCATTCCTTGGTTATATTGTGCATTGTGCATACCATGTTTCATTCCTTGGTTATATTGTGCATTGTGCATACCATGCTTCATTCCTTGGTTATATTGTGCATTGTGCATACCATGCTTCATTCCTTGGTTATATTGTACATTTTGCATACCATGTTTCATTCCTTGGTTATATTGTGCATTGTGCATACCATGCTTCATTCCTTGGTTATATTGTGCATTGTGCATACCATGTTTCATTCCTTGGTTATA
This sequence comes from Panulirus ornatus, assembly GCF_036320965.1. Lineage (NCBI taxonomy): Eukaryota > Metazoa > Arthropoda > Malacostraca > Decapoda > Palinuridae > Panulirus > Panulirus ornatus. The sequence goes on along the minus strand of NC_092242.1, from coordinate 48,210,018 downwards.
TTGTGCATTGTGCATACCATGTTTCATTCCTTGGTTATATTGTGCATTGTGCATACCATGCTTCATTCCTTGGTTATATTGTGCATTGTGCATACCATGTTTCATTCCTTGGTTGTATTGCGTATGCAATGTTTCATTCCTGGTGGTTCCCTGTCTCCTCGCTCCTTTCAGGACCAGACCTGCAGCGGATGTCTTCGGAAATATTTCGATTCATCGCTCATCATCGCTTCGCAATATTCCATCGCTAGGGAATAAGACGTGTGTGTGTGTGTGTGTGTGTGTGTGTGTGTGTGTGTGACCCCTGACTTCATACCAGTGGCAACACCGCCAACCAGAAGTCATCTCAGGTGTAGCTGTGTGTCATTTGTGGTCCCCAGTTCACTGGCGAATTTCAGTCATTGTTCTGTTTGCACCAGCGAAGACCCTCACCATCAAGGACCCACTCATCCCAGAGGAACCCACCTTTACCTGCTCCGGCGTGGAGGGCAGCCACGATCCGTCCTGGCCCGCTGTGCTGGACTGGGAGTCAAAAGCAGATTTTCCACACAGTTACATACAGTTATATTTTTCAACAACTGGGTACTGATATCCGAGCTATCTCTTCCCAACTACAACTACAACAGGCCGACGACGTTGACCTGGATGACTCGCTTACAACGTCTGGTACGTCAGTCACTCAGCATCAAGTGTTATCATGTTAGCTGAGGCTGCACGGGCTACTGAATGCCTAATCAAGGCATTTTACAGACCATCCGCTAAGGAAGGATGACCAGCTGGGCTAACTGTGGACAGGCTGCCGCGACAAGGATTCGAACCTATGCATTCGACCCCTGGACGGCCCGTGAATGCGTCACGGTCAGCAGTAAGGGATTCATTACCATACCAGTGTACATGATTCCCTCCCGTAAAAGATACACAACACTCTAGTCATACAACAAAAGCTCAAGACACCACAACTCACAGCATTGACATCGAGCAAAGTCTAGTCCAAACTACACAACCTCACCACAAACACAAACGCTGCTACTCCTCAGAAACCCCAAATCACACACTGAACAAGATTCATTTTAACATTAACAGCATCTAAAGCAAACATGCATAGCCACTCCACCTACTCAGCAAACGCATTAGACACACAATCATCCAAGAAACCAGACTTGCCCCAACATCCGCCCTCCATCCTTTCTCTAACTACCTCAGGACAAGACAGTCACGTAGGTCAAGGAGGGGGAATTATAACACGTTTCCCACTCATCATCCCATTCACTGACACCACGCAACGGACAAATGACAAACAATGACAACTCTCACAGGCTTTCATCCATAAATGTAGAGCTACAAAATACACAATCAAAAAGAGAAAATAAACGCTTCTTGCACCGCCAGCGTCTCCCAGATACACTCCCCATAGTGCAGAGGATGAACAAAACATCCAACATTTTGATATGTGGAGATTTCATCTCCCACCGTCTTGCCTGGCTCAAGATCCACACGCAAGATGCCAAGGTGAACCACACATTAGACAAGTTTCCCTTCCAATATCCTCAGTCTCTGCAGGCAACCAGACCACCAACCTCAACACCCAACCTTTCCCATGGCAACTCTGCACATCAGGACCGCTTGGTGCACTCTACTTGAACTGGCCACCTGCCCACTCTGGCTACATATCATCTAATCCATCTACTGACCTACTAAGTCCATAGGAGAACACACACACACACACACACACACACACACACACACACACACACACACGCAGGCAAACTGACTCGTACTTACAAGATACATAGACGACAACCGCAAAATAACTCTCACTAAAGTTCAAACCTGAACGATTCTTGGTATCATGAGGACAGTTTCCTGCTCCCACACAATACCATCTCACATAACATCAGTGTAACAAACCAAGGCAGATAACACACACACCAGCCACACAGGAACAAACTTAACATCTATCCATCATTCACAAACCTCATAGCTCAAGGTAACATACACAAAACCACTCGCTATCTGCACAAGCATTGGTACAATACTCCTTCGCTCTGATCATCACCATCATCAAACATATAAATGAATGATAAACAGCTTACTGAACATTCTTACCTCAAAACCCCGCCTCTGGCGAGCGATAAACTGAATTCACAACTGTATCAACCTGACCCCCAACACGTGAGAAACTGTTAAGCCAACACAGTAACATCCAGTCTCCCGGAGATCACACAACCATACTCATGCAGTATTACTCACAGATAACCCATGAACCCTTCATACTGCTCTGACCACACGAGCAGGGACAACACACACTGTCTACCCTGGCATATCTGACCTCCGACCATCTTCTTTCTCTTGCGCTCATCACCGTTATGAACTGCCAGCCTTCTCCTCCTCCTCCTCCTCCTCCTCCTCCTTTTAATATAACGATAATAATGATATTGACGATAATAATGATAGTGTTGATGATAATGATAATAATAATAATACTAATAATAGTAATAATAATAATGATAATAATGATAATACTAATACTAATAATAATAATGATAATAATAATAATAATAATAATAATAATAATAATAATAATAATAATAAATAATGATAGGTGGAAAGATGGAGGTGGAAAGATGGAGTGAAAAAGATTTTGAGTGATCGGGGCCTGAACATGCAGGAGGGTGAAAGGCGGGCAAGGAATAGAGTGAATTGGATCGATGTGGTATACCGGGGTTGACGTGCTGTCAGTGGATTGAATCAGGGCATGTGAAGCGTCTGGGGTAAACCATGGAAAGCTGTGTGGGGCCTGGAATGTGAAAGGGAGCTGTGGTTTCGGGCATTATTGCATGACAGCTGGAGGCTGAGTGTGAACGAGTGAGGCCTTTGTTGTCTTTTCCTAGCGCTACCCCGCACACATGAGGGGGGAGGGGGATGGTATTCCATGTGTGGCGAGGTGGCGATGGGAATGAATAAAGGCAGACAGTGTGAATTGTGTGCATGGGTATATATGTATGTGTCTGTGTGTGTATATATATGTGTACATTGAGATGTATAGGTATGTATATTTGGGTGTGTGGACGTGTGTGTATATACATGTGTATGGGGGTGGGTTGGGCCATTTCTTTCGTCTGCTTCCTTGCGCTACCTCGCAAACGCGGGAGACAGCGACAAAGCAAAATAAATAAATATAAATAATAATAATAATAATAATAATAATAATAATAATAATAATAATAATAATAATAATAATTATAATAATGATAGTCATAATAATAATGATAATAATAATAATGATAATAGTAATAAAGATAATAATAATAATAATAATAATAATAATAATAATAATAATAATAATAATAATAATAATAATAATAATAATAATAACAATAATAATAATAATAATTACAGAGGTATAAGTTTGTTGAGTATTCCTGGCAAATTATATGGGAGGGTATTGATTGAGAGGATGAAGGCATGTACAGAGCATCAGATTGGGGAAGAGCAGTGTGGTTTCAGAAGTGGTAGAGGATGTGTGGATCAGGTGTTTGCTTTGAAGAATGTATGTGAGAAATACTTAGAAAAGCAAATGGATTTGTATGTAGCATTTATGGATCTGGAGAAGGCATATGATAGAGTTGATAGAGATGCTCTGTGGAAGGTATTAAGAATATATGGTGTGGGAGGAAAGTTGTTAGAAGCAGTGAAAAGTTTTTATCGAGGATGTAAGGCATGTGTACGTGTAGGAAGAGAGGAAAGTGATTGGTTCTCAGTGAATGTAGGTTTGCGGCAGGGGTGTGTGATGTCTCCATGGTTGTTTAATTTGTTTATGGATGGGGTTGTTAGGGAGGTAAATGCAAGAGTTTTGGAAAGAGGGGCAAGTATGAAGTCTGTTGGGGATGAGAGAGCTTGGGAAGTGAGTCAGTTGTTGTTCGCTGATGATACAGCGCTGGTGGCTGATTCATGTGAGAAACTGCAGAAGCTGGTGACTGAGTTTGGTAAAGTGTGTGGAAGAAGAAAGTTAAGAGTAAATGTGAATAAGAGCAAGGTTATTAGGTACAGTAGGGTTGAGGGACAAAATAATTGGGAGGTAAGTTTGAATGGAAAAAACTGGAGGAAGTGAAGTGTTTTAGATATCTGGGAGTGGATTTAGCAGTAGATGGAACCATGGAAGCGAATGAGAGTCACAGGGTGGGGGAGAGGGCGAAGGTTCTGGGAGCGTTGAAGAATGTGTGGAAGGCGAGAACGTTATCTCGGAGAGCAAATATTGGTATGTTTGAAGGAATAGTGGTTTCAACAATGTTATATGGTTGTGAAGCATGGGCCATAGATAGGGTTGTGTGGAGGTAGGTGGATGTGTTGGAAATGAGATGTTTGAGGACAGTATGTGGTGTGAAGTGGTTTGATCAAGTAATAAAAGGGGTAAGAGAGATGTGTGTTAATAAAGAGTGTGGTTGAGAGAGCAGAAGCGGGTGTATTGAATTGGTTTGGTCACATGGAGAGAATGAGTGAGGAAAGATTGACAAAAAGTATACATGTGTCAGAGGTGGAGGGAACGAGAAGTGGGAGACCATATTGGAGGTGGAAGGATGGAGTGAAAAAGATTTTGAGTCATCGGGGCCTGAACATGCAGGAAGGTGAAAGGCGTGCAAGGAATAGAATGAATTGGAACGATGTGGTATACCGGGATCTACATGCTGCCGACGTTCTTCCAGTCCTCATCTGAACACCTTCCTGACCTGACCTGAGTGGCGTCACGGGGACAGATGGCCCCTGCCAATGCATCACAGGGTGACCTTTGCTTACAGATAACCCTGACTGGAGATCACAATGTGAATAACTTTGCCTCCCAACCTGAATTAATGCCTGGCCATCGTGAGGAAGACAGTAGTAGTAATTATTTACTTTCGTTACACCAGCTTGATACTCGTCTTTTCGATTTTTCCATGAAATGAAGAGTTATTGTAATTATCGGGAAGTGAACAAATTGGGGGAAAGAAAATGAGAATGATGGGGGAAAAAAATGGTACTTCAAGCGCGAATCAGCCTTCACACTGCCCACCCTATGATGTCGTGTTCCAGTGATGTTCCTTGTCTTTGCATCGAAGTCCGAGTGGGGTAGTCTTTTAAAAGATCTTAAAGGTTTTTACATGAACTGACTTAATTTTGTGATTACTGAATTAGTTACATATCTTAAGTCATTTCGGTTTTGATATCGATTCTGTGTAAGATGCACATAACGCAAGACATTGGTTGCATTGTGGCTATCATGCTTCATTCCTTAGTCATATTGAGCATTGTGCATACCATGCTTCATTCCTTGGTTATATTGTACATTTTGCATATCATGCTTCATTCCTTGGTTATATTGTACATTTTGCATACCATGTTTCATTCCTTGGTTATATTGTACATTTTGCATACCATGTTTCATTCCTTGGTTATATTGTACATTTTGCATACCATGTTTCATTCCTTGGTTATATTGTACATTTTGCATACCATGTTTCATTCCTTGGTTATATTGTACATTTTGCATACCATGTTTCATTCCTTGGTTATATTGTGCATTGTGCATACCATGCTTCATTCCTTGGTTATATTGTGCATTGTGCATACCATGTTTCATTCCTTGGTTATATTGTGCATTGTGCATACCATGTTTCATTCCTTGGTTATATTGTGCATTGTGCATACCATGCTTCATTCCTTGGTTATATTGTGCATTGTGCATACCATGTTTCATTCCTTGGTTGTATTGCGTATGCAATGTTTCATTCCTGGTGGTTCCCTGTCTCCTCGCTCCTTTCAGGACCAGACCTGCAGCGGATGTCTTCGGAAATATTTCGATTCATCGCTCATCATCGCTTCGCAATATTCCATCGCTAGGGAATAAGACGTGTGTGTGTGTGTGTGTGTGTGTGTGTGTGTGTGTGTGACCCCTGACTTCATACCAGTGGCAACACCGCCAACCAGAAGTCATCTCAGGTGTAGCTGTGTGTCATTTGTGGTCCCCAGTTCACTGGCGAATTTCAGTCATTGTTCTGTTTGCACCAGCGAAGACCCTCACCATCAAGGACCCACTCATCCCAGAGGAACCCACCTTTACCTGCTCCGGCGTGGAGGGCAGCCACGATCCGTCCTGGCCCGCTGTGCTGGACTGGGAGTCAAAAGCAGATTTTCCACACAGTTACATACAGTTATATTTTTCAACAACTGGGTACTGATATCCGAGCTATCTCTTCCCAACTACAACTACAACAGGCCGACGACGTTGACCTGGATGACTCGCTTACAACGTCTGGTACGTCAGTCACTCAGCATCAAGTGTTATCATGTTAGCTGAGGCTGCACGGGCTACTGAATGCCTAATCAAGGCATTTTACAGACCATCCGCTAAGGAAGGATGACCAGCTGGGCTAACTGTGGACAGGCTGCCGCGACAAGGATTCGAACCTATGCATTCGACCCCTGGACGGCCCGTGAATGCGTCACGGTCAGCAGTAAGGGATTCATTACCATACCAGTGTACATGATTCCCTCCCGTAAAAGATACACAACACTCTAGTCATACAACAAAAGCTCAAGACACCACAACTCACAGCATTGACATCGAGCAAAGTCTAGTCCAAACTACACAACCTCACCACAAACACAAACGCTGCTACTCCTCAGAAACCCCAAATCACACACTGAACAAGATTCATTTTAACATTAACAGCATCTAAAGCAAACATGCATAGCCACTCCACCTACTCAGCAAACGCATTAGACACACAATCATCCAAGAAACCAGACTTGCCCCAACATCCGCCCTCCATCCTTTCTCTAACTACCTCAGGACAAGACAGTCACGTAGGTCAAGGAGGGGGAATTATAACACGTTTCCCACTCATCATCCCATTCACTGACACCACGCAACGGACAAATGACAAACAATGACAACTCTCACAGGCTTTCATCCATAAATGTAGAGCTACAAAATACACAATCAAAAAGAGAAAATAAACGCTTCTTGCACCGCCAGCGTCTCCCAGATACACTCCCCATAGTGCAGAGGATGAACAAAACATCCAACATTTTGATATGTGGAGATTTCATCTCCCACCGTCTTGCCTGGCTCAAGATCCACACGCAAGATGCCAAGGTGAACCACACATTAGACAAGTTTCCCTTCCAATATCCTCAGTCTCTGCAGGCAACCAGACCACCAACCTCAACACCCAACCTTTCCCATGGCAACTCTGCACATCAGGACCGCTTGGTGCACTCTACTTGAACTGGCCACCTGCCCACTCTGGCTACATATCATCTAATCCATCTACTGACCTACTAAGTCCATAGGAGAACACACACACACACACACACACACACACACACACACACACGCAGGCAAACTGACTCGTACTTACAAGATACATAGACGACAACCGCAAAATAACTCTCACTAAAGTTCAAACCTGAACGATTCTTGGTATCATGAGGACAGTTTCCTGCTCCCACACAATACCATCTCACATAACATCAGTGTAACAAACCAAGGCAGCATAACACACACACCAGCCACACAGGAACAAACTTAACATCTATCCATCATTCACAAACCTCATAGCTCAAGGTAACATACACAAAACCACTCGCTATCTGCACAAGCATTGGTACAATACTCCTTCGCTCTGATCATCACCATCATCAAACATATAAATGAATGATAAACAGCTTACTGAACATTCTTACCTCAAAACCCCGCCTCTGGCGAGCGATAAACTGAATTCACAACTGTATCAACCTGACCCCCAACACGTGAGAAACTGTTAAGCCAACACAGTAACATCCAGTCTCCCGGAGATCACACAACCATACTCATGCAGTATTACTCACAGATAACCCATGAACCCTTCATACTGCTCTGACCACACGAGCAGGGACAACACACACTGTCTACCCTGGCATATCTGACCTCCGACCATCTTCTTTCTCTTGCGCTCATCACCGTTATGAACTGCCAGCCTTCTCCTCCTCCTCCTCCTCCTCCTCCTCCTTTTAATATAACGATAATAATGATATTGACGATAATAATGATAGTGTTGATGATAATGATAATAATAATAATACTAATAATAGTAATAATAATAATGATAATAATGATAATACTAATACTAATAATAATAATGATAATAATAATAATAATAATAATAATAATAATAATAATAATAATAATAATAATAATAATAATGATAGGTGGAAAGATGGAGGTGGAAAGATGGAGTGAAAAAGATTTGGAGTGATCGGGGCCTGAACATGCAGGAGGGTGAAAGGCGGGCAAGGAATAGAGTGAATTGGATCGATGTGGTATACCGGGGTTGACGTGCTGTCAGTGGATTGAATCAGGGCATGTGAAGCGTCTGGGGTAAACCATGGAAAGCTGTGTGGGGCCTGGATGTGGAAAGGGAGCTGTGGTTTCGGGCATTATTGCATGACAGCTGGAGGCTGAGTGTGAACGAGTGAGGCCTTTGTTGTCTTTTCCTAGCGCTACCCCGCACACATGAGGGGGGAGGGGGATGGTATTCCATGTGTGGCGAGGTGGCGATGGGAATGAATAAAGGCAGACAGTGTGAATTGTGTGCATGGGTATATATGTATGTGTCTGTGTGTGTATATATATGTGTACATTGAGATGTATAGGTATGTATATTTGGGTGTGTGGACGTGTGTGTATATACATGTGTATGGGGGTGGGTTGGGCCATTTCTTTCGTCTGCTTCCTTGCGCTACCTCGCAAACGCGGGAGACAGCGACAAAGCAAAATAAATAAATATAAATAATAATAATAATAATAATAATAATAATAATAATAATAATAATAATAATAATGATTATAATAATGATAGTCATAATAATAATGATAATAATAATAATGATAATAGTAATAAAGATAATAATAATAATAATAATAATAATAATAATAATAATAATAATAATAATAATAATAATAATAATAATAATAACAATAATAATAATAATAATTACAGAGGTATAAGTTTGTTGAGTATTCCTGGCAAATTATATGGGAGGGTATTGATTGAGAGGATGAAGGCATGTACAGAGCATCAGATTGGGGAAGAGCAGTGTGGTTTCAGAAGTGGTAGAGGATGTGTGGATCAGGTGTTTGCTTTGAAGAATGTATGTGAGAAATACTTAGAAAAGCAAATGGATTTGTATGTAGCATTTATGGATCTGGAGAAGGCATATGATAGAGTTGATAGAGATGCTCTGTGGAAGGTATTAAGAATATATGGTGTGGGAGGAAAGTTGTTAGAAGCAGTGAAAAGTTTTTATCGAGGATGTAAGGCATGTGTACGTGTAGGAAGAGAGGAAAGTGATTGGTTCTCAGTGAATGTAGGTTTGCGGCAGGGGTGTGTGATGTCTCCATGGTTGTTTAATTTGTTTATGGATGGGGTTGTTAGGGAGGTAAATGCAAGAGTTTTGGAAAGAGGGGCAAGTATGAAGTCTGTTGGGGATGAGAGAGCTTGGGAAGTGAGTCAGTTGTTGTTCGCTGATGATACAGCGCTGGTGGCTGATTCATGTGAGAAACTGCAGAAGCTGGTGACTGAGTTTGGTAAAGTGTGTGGAAGAAGAAAGTTAAGAGTAAATGTGAATAAGAGCAAGGTTATTAGGTACAGTAGGGTTGAGGGTCAAGTCAATTGGGAGGTGAGTTTGAATGGAGAAAAACTGGAGGAAGTGAAGTGTTTTAGATATCTGGGAGTGGATCTGGCAGCGGATGGAACCATGGAAGCGGAAGTGGATCATAGGGTGGGGGAGGGGGCGAAAATTCTGGGGGCCTTGAAGAATGTGTGGAAGTCGAGAACATTATCTCGGAAAGCAAAAATGATTATGTTTGAAGGAATAGTGGTTCCAACAATGTTGTATGGTTGCGAGGCGTGGGCTATGGATAGAGTTGTGCACAGGAGGATGGATGTGCTGGAAATGAGAAGTTTGAGGACAATGTGTGGTGTGAGGTGGTTTGATCGAGTGAGTAACGTAAGGGTAAGAGAGATGTGTGGAAATAAAAAGAGCGTGGTTGAGAGAGCCGAAGAGGGTGTTTTGAAGTGGTTTGGGCACATGGAGAGAATGAGTGAGGAAAGATTGACCAAGAGGATATATGTGTCGGAGGTGGAGGGAACGAGGAGAAGAGGGAGACCAAATTGGAGGTGGAAAGATGGAGTGAAAAAGATTTTGTGTGATCGGGGCCTGAACATGCAGGAGGGTGAAAGGAGGGCAAGGAATAGAGTGAATTGGAGCGATGTGGTATACCGGGGTTGACGTGCTGTCAGTGGATTGAATCAAGGCATGTGAAGCGTCTGGGGTAAACCATGGAAAGCTGTGTAGGTATGTATATTTGCGTGTGTGGACGTATGTATATACATGTGTATGGGGGGGGGTTGGGCCATTTCTTTCGTCTGTTTCCTTGCGCTACCTCGCAAACGCGGGAGACAGCGACAAAGTATAATAAAAAAATAATAATAATAATAATAATAATAATAATAATAATAATAAGAATAAGAATAATGATAATAATAACAATAATAATGATAATGATAATAATAATAATAATAATAATAATAATAATAATAATAATAATAATAATAATAATAATAATAATAATGATAATAATAATAATGATAATAATATTAATAATAATAATAATGATAATAATAATAGTAATGATAATGATAATAATGATAATGATAATAATAATGATAATAATAATAATAATAATAATAATAATGATAATAATAATAATAATAATAATAATAATAATAATAATAATAATAATAATGATAATAGTAATAATAATGATAATAATGATAATAATAATAATGATAATAATAATAGTAATATTAATGATAACAACAACAATAATAATAATAGTAATAATAATAATAATAATGATAATAATAATAATAATAATGATAATAATAATAATAATAATAATAATAATAATAATAATAATAATAATAATAATAACAATAATAATAATAATAATAATAATAATAATAATAATAATAAAAATCCCAGTCTTACCAACCTACGACTCCAAACCCAAACCTTCCCTCACCACATACACATCCCATACCACGTTCTGGATGGTTTCAGCCAACCCTACACCCCTTCCCGCACAGTACTAGTGACAATGGCAACAACAAAGCAATGGTCACCACCCTCCTGACGTATTCTCCCACGTGATATACCTAACACCATCTTCTGTTACAATGACAAAAAATGGTCAGCTTCTGAACCAGCTTCCAAGCCAGTCATTCACAATTTATGATGTATAATGTATAATTCAGTTTCTACAGTAGTGTCACAGGGAACTTCAAGGATACACTCAACGCAAGACCCAGTAAGTCTGATAATCCCTGGCTCCGGGGGCGAGTGCTGACGTCTACCACGAAGTTGTCTCAGCGTCAGCAAACAGTCAGCGGTGTGGAGGTGTGGAGGATCTTCCCAACTCAAAAGACTCACCTTACTCTGCTCCCTAGTGGAGCGCAACGTTGAAGCTGCGGAAGACCCATAAAAGAGGTCTTGGGTTACGATAAGTAACTACATATAGATGCCATGTATGGAGAGAGAGAGAGAGAGAGAGAGAGAGAGAGAGAGAGAGAGAGAGAGAGAGAGAGAGAGAGAGAGAGAGAGAGAGAGAGAGAGAGAGAGAGAGAGGAGAGTCATGAAGTTGATGTGTGGACATTGTTGGCCGTGGTCGGTAGTGCGTCATGAATCATCACATCTCGTTAGTCCGCCTAAAATCGAGATAAAAGAAAAATATTACACGCCCTTGTTACCACAAGGGCCCTTGCTAGGCACTGGACTAGCAAATGTTTAAAAACCTTGGTAGATGATACCGCCCTATAGCAGGTACCCTGGTCATACACCACTAGATCTCCAGTCACCTGGCAGCCCCATGTACTCCTGCCCTCTCACCATCACCACCACCACAACGTGTGGACATAATCTTGATGTACAATATCTAATTCACAATCAGCAGATAACTTTTCCATGAATACTATTAACGGAAGATATGACGAGTTTACCTTCGCTCTAGTGATCAGCGTAGCTCACAGGATAAGTGTTTAGAATCCTCTCAGAGCGAGGCAGCTCCTGTCCTCCCAATGAAGGTAGAGTGGAAAGTCTCTCAGGCTAATCATTCACAAGAGGACTGTATCTTGGCTCTTCCTTCATCTTTCACGAGAGGACTGTGTCTTTATCCCTCACCTGACTCAGAGTGCGTCCACTGGCCTTACAAGTGAGAGCAGCTGTAGCTCAGAGACACCAGAACTAAACCAGAGGAGAGGTCACAACCACTGGAGGGGTGAGTAGTGTGCCGGTGCCAGGGCAGGGGTGAGTAGAGGTGGCATTAGGGGCCCCTGATGACGCCAGTGTCAGTGTCAGAGCAGGGGTGGCACTGGGAACCGTGGATGACACCGGTGCCAGGCAGAGGCCGGCCCCAGTGAGGTGCAGTCAGACAAGCCTCACTTTCAGCATCCTCAGCCACTCGCTCTTAATACTGTGTTGGGAACTCTGTTCGCTGGTGGGTAACTGAGGAACTATGACACTAGTTACACCATGACCAGGAGCAGTCTGGCCACACACGACCCAGAGTGTGGCACGAGACCGGAGAACAATAAATGAACCACTTTGGAGAGCTCTCAGGACGTCAACCAACACACTTCAGACACTACCAGCACCTACACTACCACTACTACCCCCCCCCCTTTGAATAACTACCACCATCACAACTATCATCTTAACCAGCAACAACACCATCATTACCACAATTACAACTACTACGACAACCACCATCATAACCACCACCATTACTATCACAAATAGAAACACCATGGCAACCACCATCATAACCACCATTACCATCACGACCACTACCATCATAACCACCATCATCACAATTACAACTACTACGAGAACTACCATCATGATCACCAGCATCACAACCACCACTAACACCAACACAACCACAATCGTCATAACCGCTACCACTACAACCTTCACTATAATGAAGACTACCACCATTACCATCATTATCATAACCACCAACATCACCCTTACAACTACCACTACAACCACCACCATCACCTCCACTACCACCATCATCATAGCCAAGAGCACCATCATTATAACCACCACTAACACCAACACTAACATCATCATCACAACCACCATTATCACCATTACAACAACCACTATAGGTGCCAACGTATCCACCACCACCACTAGTAACGCCAACATCACAACCAACACCACTACCAGAACTACAACCTTGCCTTGGTTCCTTAAGATGCAGCACACACACACACACACACACACACACACACACACACACACACACACATACACACACACACACATACACACACACATACACACACACATACACACACACACACACACATACACACACACACACACACACATACACACACACACAGAAAGGCTTCCGTGGTGTAGCATTTAGTATTACAGACCATCTCGCATGCACGGGGCCGCCTGGGATCCAACCCGCATAGATTCGAATCCTGGTCAGGGCAGCAGGCTCACAGTCCACCAAGCTGTTCATCCTCCCCTTGGGGCTGGTCGATAAAAGGTGTCCCTGGCACGTATCAACAAGGTAAACAATCACACACACACACACACACACACACGACCGGCCGTGAACGTCCTCAGTGAAGCAAAATTCGTATTGTATGATAAGCGGGGAATAATCATGAGCGTTGGAGGTAAGAAGAGGTAATGGAGCAACGATCCACTCATACGTACGACAAACTATGAAAGGAATGAGCAATCAAGCAAGTGAGACACAACAGTGATAACTAAATGATATTTCAGCGCCAGACTTGGGTTCTGCCCTCAGCCCAGCCACATAATAGTACCGATACAGTGGGCGTCAGGTAAAGTGGGCGCCAGGTAAAGTGGGCGCCAGGTAAAGTGGGCGCCAGGTAAAGTGGGCGCCAGGTAAATTGCACACCCGGTGTTATCCTGGACCACATCATCGTTCTTGATATGACGGAAGCTGTGGAGCAGACGTTACCCTGTGTTACACTCACAGGAAAGTAATACCCAACAGCCAATGAAAGGTCACACCATTCTTCAACAACCAATAGGAGGAATTCATTAGCACTATGACACACCAACTGGTGGTCATTATATTACTCAAGAACCAATTTGCAATCACCTCGACGAGGGTGAAGTCCCTCAAGTCCCAGGCCTAAGGCAGAATCTCGCAGGCAGCAATTATATATAATTACCTAGTCGTACTGTGTGCTGACGAAGGTTATAATTACCTGGTCGTACTGTGAGGGGACGAAGGTTATAATTACCTGGTCGTATTGTGAGGGGACGAAGGTTATAATTACCTGGTCGTACTGTGAGGGGCCGAAGTTTACAATTACCTGGTCGTACTGTGTGGGGACGAAGTTTATAATTACCTGGTCGTACTGTGTGGGGACGAAGTTTATAATTACCTGGTCGTACTGTGTGGGGACGAAGTTTATAATTACCTGGTCGTACTGTGTGGGGACGAAGTTTATAATTACCTGGTCGTACTGTGTGGGGACGAAGTTTATAATTACCTGGTCGTACAGTGTGGGGACGAAGTTTATAATTACCTGGTCGTACTGTGTGGGGACGAAGTTTATAATTACCTGGTCGTACTGTGTGGGGACGAGGTTTACAATTACCTGGTCGTACTGTGTGGGGACGAAGTTTATAATTACCTGGTCGTACTGTGTGGGGACGAGGTTTACAATTACCTGGTCGTACTGTGTGGGGACGAGGTTTACAATTACCTGGTCGTACTGTGTGGGGACGAAGTTTATAATTACCTGGTCGTACTGTGTGGGGACGAAGTTTATAATTACCTGGTCATACTGTGTGGGGACGAAGTTTATAATTACCTGGTCGTACTGTGTGGGGACGAAGTTTATAATTACCTGGTCGTACTGTGTGGGGACGAAGTTTATAATTACCTGGTCATACTGTGTGGGGACGAAGTTTATAATTACCTGGTCGTACTGTGTGGGGACGAAGTTTATAATTACCTGGTCGTACTGTGGGGGGGACGAAGTTTATAATTACCTGGTCGTACTGTGTGGGGACGAGGTTTACAATTCCCTGGTCGTACTGTGTGGGGACGAAGTTTATAATTACCTGGTCGTACTGTGTGGGGACGAAGTTTATAATTACCTGGTCGTACTGTGTGGGGACGAAGTTTATAATTACCTGGTCGTACTGTGTGGGGACGAAGTTTTACACTCACTGGGCGCCATCTCTTGAAAAGCCTATTCTTCAGTAGCCAAATAAAGACAATGCTATCCTTCAATAATCAGTGGCAGAGTGAACAATTATCTCAATGAAATAACAGAGGACTAGCTGGCTGGTCGGGAGATATAATGATATGCATGATTATGTATTGACCGTCATCACTGCAATGGACGGAGTGGGGGTGTTCTGCTTTACTGTCAGAATGGACGACGTCCGACCCGTCTGTATGTGCTGAAGTTCCTGAGTGAGTGGAGGATGATGTGGGTCTGCACGTGCACTACTGCCCATCCATCCCCACCAAACTGGCTCCATCATCCACTGTCTTATCCGGCCAGCTCACCCTCCAGACATGTGCTAGTGCACCAGGTTATACACACCTCACATTGGAGTCATGCACCTCGTGTGTCAAGTTTGCATTATATATATATATATATATATATATATATATATATATATATATATATATATATATATATATATATATATATATATATATATATATATATATATATATATATATATATATATATATATTGTCCCTGGGGATAGGGGAGAAAGAGTACTTCCCACGTATTCCCTGCGTGTCGTAGAAGGCGACTAAAAGAGGAGGGAGCGGGAGGCTGGAAATCCTCCCCTCTCTTTTTTTTTTTTTCCCAAAAGAGGAACAGAGGAGGGGGCCAAGTGAGGATATTCTCTCAAAGGCTCAGTCCTCTGTTCTTCATGCTACCTCGCTAAGGCGGGAAATGGCGAATAGTATGAAAAAAAAAAAAAAAAAAAATATATATATGTATATATATATATATATATATATATATATATATATATATATATATATATATATATATATATATATATATTTGCATTATTATATGACACCTAGAGACTGAGTGTGAACGAATGGGGCCTTTGTTGTGTTTTCCTAGCGCTACGTCGCACACATGAGGGGGGAGGGGGTTGTTATTCCATGTGTGGCGGGGTGGCGATGGGAATTAATAAGAGCAGACAGTATGAATTATGTACATGTGTATATATGTATATGTCTGTGTGTGTATATATATGTGTACATTGAGATATATAGGTATGTATATTTGCGTGTGTGGACGTGCATGTATATACATGTGTATGTGGGTGGGTTGGGCCATTCTTTCGTCTGTTTCCTTGCGCTACCTCGCTAACGCGGGAGACAGCGACAAAGCAAAATAAATAATAGAAATATATATTTTTTTTTCCTTGCTTTGTCGCTGTCTCCCGCGTTTACGAGGTAGCGCAAGGAAACAGACGAAAGAAATGGCCCAACCCACCCCCAATACACATGCATATACATACGTCCACACACTCAAATATACATACCTACACAGCTTTCCATGGTTTACCCCAGACGTTTCACATGCCCTGATTCAACCCACTGACAGCACGTCAACCCCGGTATACCACATCGATCCAATTCACTCTATTCCTTGCCCTCCTTTCACCCTCCTGCATGTTCAGGCCCCGATCACACAAAATCTTTTTCACTCCATCTTTCCACCTCCAATTTGGTCTCCCACTTCTCTCGTCCCCTCCACCTCCGACACATATATCCTCTTGGTCAATCTTTCCTCACTCATTCTCTCCATGTGCCCAAACCATTTCAAAACACCCTCTTCTGCTCTCTCAACCACGCTCTTTTTATTTCCACACATCTCTCTTACCCTTACGTTACTTAATCGATCAAACCACCTCACACCACACATTGTCCTCAAACATCTCATTTCCAGCACATCCATCCTCCTGCGCACAACTCTATCCATAGTCCACGCCTCGCAACCATACAACATTGTTGGAACCACTATTCCTTCAAACATACCCATTTTTGCTTTCCGAGATAATGTTCTCGACTTCCACACATTCTTCAAGGCTCCCAGAATTTTCGCCCCCTCCCCCACCCTATGATCCACTTTCGCTTCCATGGTTCCATCCGCTGCCAGATCCACTCCCAGATATCTAAAACACTTTACTTCCTCCAGTTTTTCTCCATTCAAACTTACCTCCCAATTGACATGACCCTCAAGCCTACTGTACCTAATAACCTTGCTCTTATTCACATTTACTCTTAACTTTCTTCTTTCACACACTTTACCAAACTCAGTCACCAGCTTCTGCAGTTTCTCACATGAATCAGCCACCAGTGCTGTATCATCAGCGAACAACAACTGACTCACTTCCCAAGCTCTCTCATCCCCAGCAGACTTCATACTTGACCCTCTTTCCAAAACTCTTGCATTCACCTCCCTAACAACCCCATCCATAAACAAATTAAACAACCATGGAGACATCACACACCCCTGCCGCAAACCTACATTCACTGAGAACCAATCACTTTCCTCTCTTCCTACACGTACACATGCCTTACATCCTCGATACAAACTTTTCACTGCTTCTAACAACTTGCCTCCCACCCCATATATTCTTAATACCTTCCACAGAGCATCTCTCTCAACTCTATCATATGCCTTCTCCAGATCCATAAATGCTACATACAAATCCATTTGCTTTTATATATATATATATATATATATATATATATATATATATATATATATATATATATATATATATATATATATATATATACATATATATATATATATATATATATATATATATGTATATATATATATATATATATATATATATATATATATATATATATATATATATATATATATATATATATATATATATATTCTTTTCTTTCTTTTAAACTATTCGCCATTTCCCGCGTTAGGGAGGTAGCGTAAGGAACAGAGGACTGGGCCTTTTTTGGAATATCCACACCTGGCCCCCTCTGTTCCTTCTTTTGGAAAATTAAAAAAAAAAAACGAGAGGGGAGGATTTCCAATACAATATATATATATATATATATATATATATATATATATATATATATATATATATATATATATATATATATGTATACAATATGTAATATATATATATATATATATATATATATATATATATATATATATATATATATATATATATATATATATATATATATATATATATATATATATATCTTTCTTTCTTTCAAACTATTCGCCATTTCCCGCATTAGCGAGGTAGCGTTAAGAACAGAGGACTGGGCCTTTGAAGGAATACCCTCACCTGGCCCAATTCTCTGTTCCTTCTTTTGGAAAAAAAAAAAAAAAAAAAAAAAAAAACGAGAGTGGAGGATTTCCAGCCCCCCGCTCCCTCCCCTTTTAGTCGCCTTCTACGACACGCAGGGAATACGTGGGAAGTATTCTTAATCCCCTATCCCCAGGGAAAATATATATATATATATATATATATATATATATATATATATATATATATATATATATATATATATATATATATATATATATATTACATATTGTATACATATATATATATATATATATATATATATATATATATATATATATATATATATATATATACATATATATATATATATATATATATATATATATATATATATATATATATATATATATATATATATATATATATATATATATATTGTATTGGTCAATCGCATGTTTACCAAATGGCGTCCTAGCTTCGTCTCTTCGATGTATATCAACTGACTGTTATATTTCTCTCTTGTGTCTCCCCTGATGATATGATTATTACACGAAAGTGCACTTGTGAAGTTATCGTGTTTCATTTTCCCCGTGGACTCATAGAAATATACATACATATATATATATATATATATATATATATATATATATATATATATATATATATATATATATATATATATATATATATATATATATATATACATATATATATATATATATATATATATTTATATATATATATGTTTTTTTTATTTTTTTTTTATACTATTTGCCATTTCCCGCATCTACGAAGTAGCGTTAAGAACAGAGGACTGGGCCTTTGAGGAAATATGCTCACCTGACCCCCTTCTCTGTTCTTTCTTTTGGAAAATTAAAAAAACTTAGAGGGGAGGATATCCAGCCACCCGCTCCCTTCCCTTTTAGTTGCCTTCTACGACACGCAGGGAATACGTGGGAAGTATTCTATCTCCCCTATCCCCAGGGATAAAATACACCTATCAATATACATACACACACACACATCTATGTATATCTTCACCATTTCCCATATTAGCGAGGTAGCGTTAAGAACAGAGAACTGAGCCTAGGAGGGAACATCCTCACTTGGCCCCATTCTCCTTCTTTAGAAAGTCAACTCTGAGATGGCCTTGATTAGAGCCTCTGCTGGCTGTGTCCTCTCAGCTCTTTAAGAAAAAAAAAAAAGTTTTTTTTTCTTTTCAATGAAACAATGTGTTTTTGAAGAAAAAATTTCATCATTATAAACATGTGTCAGTGTTTTAGGAAGATGATAAAATGGGGAGAGACAGAAGTGACACAAGCTATACGATTATACAAAACTTAATCATGATTTAACTAAGCGATTTACATTGTTGGCAAATGAAACAAATATTCTACTTCACTGCCCAACTAAAACAATGAAATTGGGTTAATAATAATAAATTTTTTGTCCACAAAAGCATGTTAAATTGCTTCATCAAAGAAAACTCCCTGATTATTGCTATCAGCATATTTCTGTTAATTTACGTTCAATGTTCATCAGTTTCATTATACACATACTTCAATATAACAGCTGTATTTAATTTTATGAGAGTATTAGAGTTTTAACATTAAAAAAAAGATTTTTTTTTTTTTCATTTTTACATACCAGTTTGCTTTGAGCTTTACATCATGATGTTGAGTTCACCCCTAAACTGGATTGAGGGTGTGAAAGAGTCACTTCAACAGACTAGACACTGTCCTCAGCATAACACACTGGACCAAGGTCATGGTGCAACAGTCACACCAACCAGACCACACCTTGTAATTAACAACTTTGCACCGTCTAAATATATATATATATGTATATATATATATATATATATATATATATATATATATATATATATATATATATATATATATATATATATATATATATATATATCTTTTTTTTCTTTCAAACTATTCGCCATTTCCCGCATTAGCGAGGTAGCGTTAAGAACAGAGGACTGGGCCTTGAGGGAATACCCTCACCTGGCCCTATTCTCTGTTCCTTCTTTTGGAAAACTAAAAAAAAAACGAGAGGGGAGGATTTCCAGCCCCCCGCTCCCTCCCCTTTTAGTCGCCTTCTACGACACGCAGGGAATACGTGGGAAGTATTCTTTCTCCCCTATCCCCAGGGATATATATATATATATATATATATATATATATATATATTTTTTTTTTTTTTTTTTTTTTTGCTTTGTCGCTGTCTCCCGCGTTTGCGAGGTAGCGCAAGGAAACAGACGAAAGAAATGGCCCAACCCACCCCAATACACATGTATATACATACGTCCACACACGCAAATATACATACCTACACAGCTTTCCATGGTTTACCCCAGACGCTTCACATGCCTTGATTCAATCCACTGACAGCACGTCAACCCCGGTATACCACATCGCTCCAATTCACTCTATTCCTTGCCCTCCTTTCACCCTCCTGCATGTTCAGGCCCCGATCACACAAAATCTTTTTCACTCCATCTTTCCACCTCCAATTTGGTCTCCCTCTTCTCCTCGTTCCCTCCACCTCCGACACGTATATCCTCTTGGTCAATCTTTCCTCACTCATTCTCTCCATGTGACCAAACCATTTCAAAACACCCTCTTCTGCTCTCTCAACCACGCTCTTTTTATTTCCACACATCTCTCTTACCCTTACGTTACTTACTCGATCAAACCACCTCACACCACACATTGTCCTCAA
Organism: Panulirus ornatus; assembly: GCF_036320965.1. NCBI lineage: Eukaryota > Metazoa > Arthropoda > Malacostraca > Decapoda > Palinuridae > Panulirus > Panulirus ornatus. The sequence continues at coordinate 48,188,850 of NC_092242.1, read as the reverse complement.
ACATCTCATTTCCAGCACATCCATCCTCCTGCGCACAACTCTATCCATAGTCCACGCCTCGCAACCATACAACATTGTTGGAACCACTATTCCTTCAAACATACCCATTTTTGCTTTCCGAGATAATGTTCTCGACTTCCACACATTCTTCAAGGCTCCCAGAATTTTCGCCCCCTCCCCCACCCTATGATCCACTTCCGCTTCCATGGTTCCATCCGCTGCCAGATCCACTCCCAGATATCTAAAACACTTCACTTCCTCCAGTTTTTCTCCATTCAAACTCACCTCCCAATTGACGACCCTCAACCCTACTGTACCTAATAACCTTGCTCTTATTCACATTTACTCTTAACTTTATTCTTTCACACACTTTACCAAACTCAGTCACCAGCTTCTGCAGTTTCTCACATGAATCAGCCACCAGCGCTGTATCATCAGCGAACAACAACTGACTCACTTCCCAAGCTCTCTCATCCCAACAGACTTCATACTTGCCCCTCTTTCCAAAACTCTTGCATTCACCTCCCTAACAACCCCATCCATAAACAAATCAAACAACCATGGAGACATCACACACCCCTGCCGCAAACCTACATTCACTGAGAACCAATCACTTTCCTCTCTTCCTACACGTACACATGCCTTACATCCTCGATGCAAACTTTTCACTGCTTCTAACAACTTGCCTCCCACACCATATATTCTTAATACCTTCCACAGAGCATCTCTATCAACTCTATCATATGCCTTCTCCAGATCCATAAATGCTACATACAAATCCATTTGCTTTTCTAAGTATTTCTCACATACATTCTTCAAAGCAAACACCTGATCCACACATCCTCTACCACTTCTGAAACCACACTGCTCCTCCCCAAAGAGAAGAGAGAGGCATTTGGACGATTTTTGCAGGGAAAAAATGCAATTGAGTGGGAGACGTATAAAAGAAAGAGACAGGAGGTCAAGAGAAAGGTGCAAGAGGTGAAAAAAAGGACAAATGAGAGTTGGGGTGAGAGAGTATCATTAAATTTTAGGGAGAATAAAAAGATGTTCTGGAAGGAGGTAAATAAAGTGCGTAAGACAAGGGAGCAAATGGGAACTTCAGTGAAGGGCGCAAATGGGGAGGTGATAACAAGTAGTGGTGATGTGAGAAGGAGATGGAGTGAGTATTTTGAAGGTTTGTTGAATGTGTTTGATGATAGAGTGGCAGATATAGGGTGTTTTGGTCGAGGTGGTGTGCAAAGTGCGAGGGTTAGGGAAAATGATTTGGTAAACAGAGAAGAGGTAGTAAAAGCTTTGCGGAAGATGAAAGCCGGCAAGGCAGCAGGTTTGGATGGTATGGCAGTGGAATTTATTAAAAAAGGGGGTGACTGTATTGCTGACTGGTTGGTAAGGTTATTTAATGTATGTATGACTCATGGTGAGGTGCCTGAGGATTGGCGGAATGCGTGCATAGTGCCATTGTACAAAGGCAAAGGGGATAAGAGTGAGTGCTCAAGTTACAGAGGTATAAGTTTGTTGAGCATTCCTGACAAATTATATGGGAGTGTATTGATTGAGAGGGTGAAGGCATATATATATATATATATATATATATATATATATATATATATATATATATATATATATATATATATATATATATATATATATATATATATACATATATATATAAATATATATATATATATATATATATATATATATATATATATATATATATATATATATATATATATATATATATATATATATGTATATTCCTATGAGTCCACGGGGAAAATGAAACACGAAAAGTTTTGGACAATCACATGTTTACCAAATGGCGTCCTAGCTTGGTCTCTTCGATGTATATCAACTGACTGTTATATTTCTCTCTTGTGTCTCCCCTGATGATGTGATTATTACACGAAAGTGCACTTGGGAACTTTTCGTGTTTCATTTTCCCCGTGTACTCATAGGAATATCTTGATCACGTGCAAAATTGTGATCCTTTCCAATATATATATATATATATATATATATATATATATATATATATATATATATATATATATATATATAAATCGATATCATGAACATACACGAGGTTAATTTTATCATATATTACAGACCTTGCCAAACACGGTCAGTTTAAACTCGTAACCTTATTTGTACTGATATGACTGACCGGTACTCCTCTTCCCCACACTAACTCACGCCTCATATCACAGTCCACACACATACCTCCCACACCCGCAACCAATTGTCACTACATACTGGCCGATTACCGATTTAGTAAAACGAGAGTTTGGAGAATGGACTGTTTGGTATCCCTGAACTGAAGCGCTAAACGTAGATGACGCAGAAATTAAAGGGGATAATTACACCAGCACCATCATATAAGCCTACCATTGGTTCCACCCCGAGAGATGTGTATGACTCCACCCAGCTGGCGTGGCCTGGATCACACGCTGCCACACCAGGACACTGACGCAGCACCAAGACCGGGCCTTTTACCACAACACTAACCTCAACAAGGACCTCCGTAGTAAAGTAATTCACGAAATACACACCGAGAAAATAAATACACCTGAAACACTTTGATAATCAGCCAGTAGCATGGGAAACTGAGAAGAGCTCAACCATCCAGACAAATTCACTTCATGTTTTCCTTGTGTTATTCAGCTCGTTAGAGACGAAGTAGCTCAACTTATTGACCATATCTTCGTCATTGCCTCTCATATACTCTTCTTCCCTTGACACCATCTTTCTCCCAACACTGCTTGAGCAATTTGAAGAATTAAAAGTCACCAGACTATGACACAGCCTCAAGGTAAAGCGGTTTACTGCACCATTTGAGTTTTTTACTAAAAAAAAAGGCGATCCTGTGTGTCTGCGTATCTGTCTGTTTGCATTACGCTTAGCTTGCTGCCAGACGTATGACAACTAGCCTCTATAGACCTCTTTTTTCGATTAACATTGGAGGCTCCAGTCACAGACGAAAGTCCACATGAAGGCCGGACTTTTGTACTAATTTCCTTTGCAGGATAGAAAGTCTGATTGCTGAGGTGTTATAATTTTGGGATAATATCTTATTGTTGAGCAGGAATATTGTACCAGCAATATGGAAGGTATGAAGGAGGAAAATGGTGTATCTGAGTACTAGAACAACTGAACAATGCCGTTCCACCAGACACAGTGTGGTAGCTTGGAAGGAATGCAGTAGTGGTGGTGAGGGAGGGTGTGGTAGCCAGGGAGGTGAGAAAATGGTGATAATGAGGGACGCTGTGGTGGCCAGGAAGGGACGGTGTGACGGTGGTAAGGTTGCTCGGGGGGGGGGGGGGGGGGGGGTCAGGATGGGAGGTGGTGGTGTTTAGGAAGGGTGTGGTAGTCCTCCGCGGGAACGAGCAGACTTGGTCCACTGGGTCTAAATCTGTCTGTACCTCGGAAACCACAAGGCTGTGTTCCCTTAGCTTCCTAAACTCCTCTGTGTGTCATCAAAGAGTCCCTCCTTCATTCAAAATGCCCCACTAATCATAAGAACATGTCCCCTCAGTACAATGGTTAATAAACCCACAATCTCTCAACACATGACAGCCTATTACCATCACCCCAATCGCCAGCCTACTTTGTGAGGATTCCACAGACAATGCAAGTTCCTCAGAACCTCAGCTGTTCGCTCATACGAAGACCTCCTCTACCACTCACCTCTACCACTTTATCAATACTTTTGACCAAGTGAACCATAAAATCATCAATAAAAGCCATCAACAATGGACTGCGGAGAAATACCATTCCATGGCATAGAGATTACCCAGTGGTCGTCGTCAAGCTGTATATTTTCGAGGAACCATCTCCACCTTCCAGTCCCTCACCTGTAGTGTCCCAGAGGACAAATATGTGGCTCTTATGACTCTTCATCTTCATGTACGATGATCTAAGAGATGCATCTGCTCGGATGTGCTGTACGTTCACGACTCTTGGTGTTACCTTTCTAAGCAGCTCTACATTCACCAACAAATCAAAAACGATGTTTTCCACATCAGTTTCGCCTCCAACCATAACCCACCCACTGCTGTCTCACCAAGCCTCGGTTCCCTCCAGATGGTTCAGTTCACCAAGATGTTCGGCATCACGCTACTTGGTAAACAAAGTTGGACGCAACACGTCAGCACCATCATCAAATCCTCCACATATCGTCTGTATGTTATTTGCAGACTTACGATACCTGTACTTTCCGTGCTTGAAATAAAGACGCTTTACGCTACTTACATCCTTACTACATCGACTATGCCTCCTCCTCTAAGTCTTCCTCTCTCTCTGCCATATAACAGGGGATACTGGGAGCGGTGGAGGGAAAGGCAGCCATGATCATCCTCGGTTACTTTTACGATTCCCAGTAGGCGATAACCAATACGAGTCCTCTCACATCTCTCAAAACATAGTTGTACCTTAGCTAACAGTTAGGTACTAAGCTTCTGCAACGGTCTCGCCACCGTCACTTTCCACCACAAGAGATCCCTTGTCCCTGATTTGCAGTTCAGTACCACAACCGCATCAAGCCCACCCGAGCTCGTTCAAACCGCTACAAGAACAGGCCCATCACAGTCACTAGGGAGGTCATTAATATCATTTCATGTCTGTGTAAACACTGTCTGCTACATACTCCCACCCCTCGTGACAAGGGCAGAATCATTATTGTGTGTATTTTCTTGACGTATTTTCTGCCTTTGGCTGCATCTTTACTGAATAATCCGTTAATTATTACCATTATTATTATTATTATTATTATTATTATTATTATTATTATTATTATTATTATTATCACTATTATTATTATTATCATTATCATCATTGTTATTATTATCATTATTATTATCATTATTATTATTATCTTTTTTTCTTTTAAACTATTCGCCATTTCCCGCGTTAGCGAGGTAGCATTAAGAACAGAGGACTGGGCCTTTGAGGGAATACCCTCACCTGGCCCAATTCTCTGTTCCTTCTTTTGGAAAATTAAAAAAAACGAGAGGGGAGGATTTCCAGCCCCCCGCTCCCTCCCCTTTTAGTCGCCTTCTACGACACGCAGGGAATACGTGGGAAGTATTCTTAATCCCCTATCCCCAGGGATATTTATTATTATTATCATTACTAATATTATTATTATTATCATCATTATCATCATTATCATTATTATCATTATCATCATAATTATTATTATTATTATTATTATTATTATTATTATTATTATTATTATTATTATCATTATCATTATTATCATTATTATTATTATTGTCATTATCATTATCATCATTATTATGATTATCATCATTTATCTACCATTTTTATACTTATTTATTATACTTTGTCGCTATCTCCCGCGTTAGCGAGGTAGCGCAAGGAAACAGACAAATGAATGGCCCAACCCACCCACATACACATGTATGTACATACACGTCCACACACGCACATATACATGGCTATACATCTCAACGTATACATATATGTACACACACAGACATATATATATATACACATGTACATAATTCATACTATCTGCCCTTATTCATTCCCGTCGCCACCCCGCCACACATGAAATGAAAACGCCCTCCCCCAGCATGTGCGCGAGGTAGTACTAGGAAAAGAAAACAAAGGCCACATTCGTTCACACTTGGTCTCTAGCTGTCATGTATAACGCACCGAAACCACAGTTCCCTTTCCACATCCAGGTCCCACAAAACTTTCCATGGTTTACCCCAGACGCTTCACATGCCCTGCTTCAATCCATTGACAGCACGTCGACCCCGGTATACCACATCGTTCCAATTCACTCTATTCCTTGCATGCCTTTCACCCTCCTGCATTTTCAGGCCCCGATCACTCAAAATCTTTTTCACTCCATCTTTCCACCTCCAATTTGGTCTCCCACTTCTCGTTCCCTCCACCTCTGACACATACATCCCCTTTGTCAATCTTTCCTCACTCATTCTCTCCATGTGACAAAACCATTTCAAAACACCCTCTTCTGCTCTCTCAACCACACCCTTTTCATTACCACACATCTCTCTTACCCTTCCATTACTTACTCGATCAAACCACCTCACACCACATATTGTCCTCAAACATCTCATTTCCAGCACATCCACCTTCCTCCGCACAACGCCTCGCAACCATACAACTTTGTTGGAACCACTATTCCTTCAAACATACCCATTTTTGCTTTCCGAGATAACGTTCTCGCCTTCCATACATCTTTCAACGCTCCCAGAACTTTTGCCCCTCCCCCCTCTCTATGATTCACTTCCACTTCCATGGTTCCATCCGCTGCCAAATTCACTCCCAGATATCTAAAACACTTCACTTTCTCCAGTTTTTCTCCATTCAAACTTACCTCCCAGCTGACTTGTCCCTCAACCCTACTGTACCTTATAACCTTGCTCTTATTCACATTTACTTTCAGCTTTCTTCTTTCACACACTTTACCAAACTCAGTCACCAGCTTCAGCAGTTTCTCACCCGAATCAGCCACCAGCGCTTTATCATCACTTTACCAAACTCAGTCACCAGTTATCGCCACAAGAGAAGCTGCCTGAATCCTTCTAGACAAAAGCAATACATTTCAACATTTATATATATATATATATATATATATATATATATATATATATATATATATATATATATATATATATATATATATATATTCGTCCATCTCCCGTTTTAAGGAAGTAGCATCAAGAACATAGGACTGAGCCTTGGAGGGAAAGTCCTCACTTGGCCCCCTTCTCTGTTTTCCTTCTTTATATAGATTATCTATAAGTACCCAAGGACCAACTTACATGAAAGTGTCATGGTATTCCCTAGTACTTTTCTAAAGGCTCCTGCAGAAAAAGGCTGCACTACTTCCAGAAGCAGGGAGATGTAGACTCCCTTGGAGTGAGAAGTTCTTTGACGAGATTGTAATCCCAGTAATACAGCCTCGCCATAAGTGACTTTTCACTCGCGGTGTTACCTCGAGCCAACGGTGTCCGGCAATACCTATACATATGAATGAATAATGTTCAGATCCTCAAATAGAAATGCCATCTGGAATAAGAGAAATAAACAGAGAGAAAGATAAGAAGATTACCGAGGTTTACAGACCTGACTCTTATCGGTAGAAATATTATGAGAAGTGATAAAAACGAGAGGAGGAGGATGAAGAGTCTGTAAATCATTAGTACAAGAGAGGAAGGAGGTATCATTATGGTCAATCCTCGTAGTGGCTCGGTCTCCATACAAAAACTATGGGAAGCAGTAGCCAGACGCGTGAGCCAGGTCCAAGACCTCGTAGCAAGGACACGTGCAGAGAGCTCACGAGGACATCGGCCTAGAATGATACCTGTAGAGCAGAGAGAGAGAGAGAGAGAGAGAGAGAGAGAGAGAGAGAGAGAGAGAGAGAGAGAGAGAGAGAGAGAGAGAGAGAGAGAGAGAGAGCAGCAGCAGCAGCAACCACTTAATTTTCAACAAACTGTTGATTATTCATTAGTTATTGGCGTTTCTACATACATACGGATTACACTTCAACAGACACTTCTGTACTGTCAGCAAACATATCAAAAGAAGAGGTTTGACAGCCACTGCTGAGCAATACATGCGTCAGTGTTGAGAACACGATTAGTTCATCCCTCCAGTACATCAAGATCTTTAGCTTCGTTGCGATAGACCTTCTTGCTTAGCCTACGGTTGAGTGGCATAGTTGCCACGGGAAGTGTACATTTGCGGGCGAGTGGCACAGTGCCGCGGGAGGTGTGCGACGACGTGCAGGCGGCAGAGTGCCGCGGGAGGTGTGTGACGACGTGCAGGTGGCACAGTGCCGCGGAGGTGTGACGACGTGCAGGTGGCACAGTGCCGCGGGAGGTGTGTGACGACGTGCAGGCGGCACAGTGCCGCAGGAGGTGTGACGACGTGCAGGCGGCACAGTGCCGCGGGAGGTGTGTGACGACGTGCAGGTGGCACCGGTGCCGCAGGAGGTGTGACGACGTGCAGGTGGCACAGTGCCGCGGGAGGTGTGTGACGACGTGCAGGTGGCACAGTGCCGCGGGAGGTGTAACGCAGTGCCCCTGGGAGGTCAGTGCCTTGCCTCTGGGAGGCCAACCCTCCCTGGTCGACTCCTATCATAAAACTGAATCTAACTGACACACGACACGCAAAACTGGAGGCCACTAGAGGTTGGATAGGGCCGTGCTGCTGCTGGTCGGGGGACCCGTGCCGTGGTGGGACCCGGGCCGTAGTGCTGCTGGCCGGGGGACCCGGGCCCTGGTGTTGCTGGCCGGGGAACCCGGGCCGTAGTGTTGCTGGCCGGGAGACCCGGGCCCTGGTGCTGCTGGCCGGGGGACCCGGGCCCTGGTGCTGCTGGCCGGGGGACCCGGGCCCTGGTGCTGCTGGCCAAAGACTCGGTCGGTGGTGCTGTTGGCCAGTGGCTCAGGCCGTGGGGCCGCTGCTTGAAACCCAGCCGTCCTAGGCTGCTTCTCTTCTGCATTATCAGACCTCGTACTATAATCTCTACCATCGCTTCCGCTCCAGGGATAAAATCTACCGCAAAGACACTTACTGCTATCCTCGTATATCTTGAGGCTCCTAACTTTGATGCCATCTGGCTCCCAATCTCTCGTGTTTCGTTATCCCCCTCCCTCATCTCTACAATTTCTCCAGTTATATACAACTCTTCGGCTATCTGACTTCTTACCACGAAGATCTGCTTTCTTTACCTCCATTTGGTATGCTGGGGATCCCCTTAGACGCCACAAGCATTAGTTAGGCTCTAACCAGGGGACGAACATGGTGGGGCTGAGACCTTTTTATTTTTTTCTCCTTAACGGCTTGGAACAAATGATTAAACACCCTACCTGAGTTCTTAACCAGCACGACCAATCTTCTAACATATTTGACATCTTTTTTACCTCTGGCCCTCCCACTATTAATACACCATCTCTGCCCCCTTAGGGTTTTCTGACCACAGCCTTATCATTATCAATTCTAACTGGGCAAACCCATCCACTGTCCCCCTCACCTCTCGAACTACAACTATGGTACTTTGGGAGAGGTCAGAGGTTATCCCTACGTACATTCTTTATTGACTCTCCTACTTCTCGATTCACGATGGCTAGCGCTGTGTTGAGCATATAGCAAAGGTTATTTTGGCTGATATTCCATCTCCTAAACTTTTTCACCAACACCATGGCTTGATCATTCCTGCTCTGGTGCCGGACCTTGAATTCTTCCTTTCCCCTAAAACCTACTTCATTTTCATTTCTGCTCAAAATCACTAATTCACGTTCGTAGAATTAGGCACACCATAAAAAGTGTAGACAACCATATTTTCCTCTAGATCAACTTTGGACGATCTGCTCGTAATCCTCCGCCCCAATCTCCTTCCACTGAACACATGCCATCTCCTATATTCTCCTCGCATGGGATCTTCCAAAGTACTCTCCCATCTGCAGGTGGACAAGGCGTATGGCCCAGATGGCAAACCTCCACGAATTCTAAGTGAAAGTGCCTCTGAGCTAACGCCAGTCCTTGGTCGCCTGTTTCGACTCTCTAAAAACAGACTTTTCCTTCCGCTTGGAAGGTTTCCTTGGTACAGCCCATCCCCAAAGGAGACCACTCTAACCCCTCCAACTTTTCTCCAATTGCTTTCACTTCTGCTGTCTCTAAAGTCTTTGAAACTTTCCTAAACTGTCGTTCTCTCAAATACATCGAATCCCACTACTTTCTTTCAGATCACCGGTATGGATTTTGCTGTGATAGGTCTCTTGGTGACCTTCACTCATGTGTTACTCACCTCTGGTCCTCTTTAAGGATTTTGATGAAACTTACGGCATAGTATTCGACATTTCCAAAGCATTTGACAGGGTGTGGCATAATCATGTCTTTGCTTTCTGAGTTACCTTCCTTTGTTTATTTCTGCTTTTCTTTGTTCCCTTAGGCATAGTTTCCTCTCTTGCTCTTCCATCGCAGTAGCCATTGTTGGAACGACTTCCTTCTACTACACTAGCAACAGGTGGCGTTCCTCA